>NC_091476.1:131003279-131303279 GCF_036971445.1 Narcine bancroftii
AGAAATGGAAAAGGAGGAAAGGTAATGATGGAAAAACGGAAAGGGAAGATAAACAAAGTATAAAATGGCTACGCTGAACTATATGACTTTAAATATTAATGGAATACATAACCAAATTAAAAGGAAGAAATGACTAAATTTACTGAAAAAAGAAAAAATTGATATAGCATTTGTCCAAGAAACACACTTAACTGAATTGGAGCACAAGAAATTAAAGAGAGATTGGGTAGGACATGTAACAGCAGCATCGTATAATTCAAAAGCAAGAGGAGTGGCTATATTAATTAGTAAAAATGTGCCAATTAAAATAGAAGAGGAAATAATAGATCCAGCAGGGAGATATGTTATAATAAAATGTCAGATATATTCGGAGTTTTGGAATCTACTTAATGTATATTCACCTAACGAAGAAGATCAAGATATCTTTTTGAAGGTAGCTAATACGCAAGGGAACATACTAATAGGAGGGGATTTCAACCTGAATTTGGATTCAAATATGGATAAAACTGGGAAAAAAATTAACAGAAAGAACAAAGTAACCAAATTTATAATTAAATCAATGCAAGAAATGCAACTTTTGGATATATGGAGGAAACAAAACCCAAACTAAAAGGAATATTCATATTACTCGGCTAGACATAAAACATACTCAAGAATAGACCTATTTTTGTTATCAGCTAGTATGCAAGATAGAGTAAGAAAAACAGAATATAAAGCTAGAATACTATCGGACCATTCACCCTTAATATTGACAGTAAAGCTAGAGGACATCCCTCCAAGAATGTATAGATGGAGATTAAACCCCATGCTACTTAAAAGGCAGGATTTTAGAGAATTTATTGAAAAACAATTAAAAATGTATTTTGAAGTAAATACGGAATCAGTGGAAGATAAGTTTATACTATGGGATGCAATGAAAGCATTCATTAGAGGGCAAATAATAAGTTATGTAACCAAGATGAAGGACTATAATCAGGAAACAGAGCAGTTGGAAAGGGAAATAGTAAATATAGAAAAAAAAATTAGCAATGAAGGAAGATACAACTAAAAGAAGAGAATTGGCGGATAAAAAAATAAAATATGAAACATTACAAACATATAAGGTAGAGAAGAATATAATGAAGACAAAACAGAAATATTATGAACTGGGTGAAAAAACGCACAAAATCCTAGCATGGCAGCTTAAGACAGAACAAGCTAAGAAAATGGTATTGGCATCAAGGAAAAAAGACAAACAAATTACATATAATCCAAAAGAAATTAAGGAAAACTTTAGAGAATTCTATGAACAATTATACCGAACTGAAAACGAAGGGAAAGAAGGGAAAATAGATGAATTTTTGACTAAAATTGAACTACCAAAACTACAAATAGAGGAACAAAATAAATTAACAGAACCATTTGGAACAGTAGAAATACAAGAGATAATAAAAAAATTACCAAATAATAAGACACCAGGAGAGGATGGATTTCCAATAGAATTCTACAAAACATTTAAAGACTTATTAATACCGCCCCTCCTGGATGTAATCAACCAGATTGATGAAACACAAAGCTTACCAGATTCAGGTAAAACAGCAATAATTACAGTAATACTAAAACAAGGGAAAGATCCACTCTCACCAGCGTCATATAGACCAATATCTTTGCTAAACACAGATTATAAGATAATAGCTAAACTATTAGCAAACAGATTAGCAGAACAGGTACCGAAAATGGTAAATTTAGACCAAACTGGATTTATCAAAAAAAGACGCACAACAGACAATATTTGTAAATTTATTAACTTAATTCATGCAGTAGAAGGGAATAAAGCACCTGCAGTAGCAGTTGCTTTAGACGCAGAGAAGGCCTTCGACAGAGTAGAATGGAATTACTTGTTCAAAGTATTGCAAAAATTCAGTTTACCGGAGAAGTATATTAATTGGATTAAAGCATTATATAAGCGACCGTTAGCGAAAGTGACAGTAAATGGACATGTATCAAAGCAATTTAACTTAAGCAGGTCAACGCGGCAGGGATGCCCACTATCACCTTTATTGTTTGCGTTAGCTATAGAACCACTAGCAGAATTGATAAGAATAGATAATAATATAAAAGGAATAAAAATAAAAGACAAGGAATATAAAATCAGTCTATTTGCGGATGATGTTATAGTTTACTTAACAGAACCAGAACTATCAATAAAAGAATTATATAAGAAATTGAAGGAATATGGAGAAGTGTCGGGTTACAAGATAAATGTAAATAAAAGTGAAGCAATGCCTATGAATAATGCGGATTTCTCAAAATTTAAGAAGGAATCTCCATTTAGATGGCAAATGCAGGCAATAAGATACCTAGGTGTACAAATAAACAAAAATCTAGGCCAATTATATAAACACAATTAGTATCCACTAATGAAAAAATTACAGGACGATTTAGAGCATTGGAAAGATTTACCACTAACACTAATAGGAATGATAAACTGTATTAAAATGAACATTTTTCCAAGGATATTATACTTATTTCAGGCATTGCCAATACAACTGACAGAAAAATTCTTCAAAGAGTTAAAGAAAATAATATGGAAATTTTTATGGAGAGGGGGGAAACCGAGGATAGCACTAGATAAATTAACAGAATGGTATAAACAAGGAGGCTTACAATTGCCAAACTTTAAAAATTATTATAGAGCCGCACAATTAAGATACCTATCAGATTTTTATCAAACAAGGGAAAAACCAGACTGGACGAGATTAGAATTAGATAAGATAGGGGAAAAGATACCTGAACACATATTATATAAATGGGATGAAAAATTGATACAACATAGAACTTCTCCAGTATTACATCATCTCCTCAATATTTGGAAGAAGATTCATGTAGAAAGAAATAAAACAAATTATCAATTACCAAAACTAATATTGACGCAAAATAAGTTACTCCCTTTTACAATAGATAACCTTTCCTTTAGAGAATGGGAAAAAAAAGGGATTAAAAGAATAGAAAATTGTTTTTCAGGAAGTAGATTCTTATCCTTTGAACAAATGAGAGATAAGTACAATATAACTGGAGATACAGCGCTGGCATATTACCAACTGAGATCCTACTTGAAGGATAAATTAGGAAGCAATTTGAGTTTGCCAGAGGGAAGTAACCTTGAATATGTGATTACAGATACAATGTTAATCAAAAGATTTATAACAAATATGTATATTAAACTGCAAGAAAAGGAGAATGAGGAAACAAATGGTAAAACTAAACAAAAATGGGAACAAGATTTAAATATAAAGATAAAAAAGGAAACATGGGAGAAATTATGTTCTGGAACGATGAGAAATACAATAAATACGAGGCTACGTATGATACAATATAATTGGTTACACAGACTATACATTACACCTCAAAAGTTAAATAAATGGGACCCAACAGTATCTGATAGATGTTTTCGATGTAAAAAAGAAATGGGAACAACAATTCATGCAATCTGGACATGTGAGAGAGTAGAAAAATTTTGGGAAGATCTCAATCAGATATTAAATAAAATAACAGAAAACAATATACCAAAGAATCAGAGATCTTTCTCCTAAGTAACATAAAAAACAAAGAATTTGGAATTGATTTGGAGGATGCACAAAAAAGATTTGTTAAGATAGCTCTAGCCGTAGCAAAAAAATGTATTATGTCAACCTGGAAATTGGAAGATAATTTGAAAATACAACAATGGTATATAGAAATGAATAAATGTATTCCATTAGAAAAAATAACATATAGTTTAAGAAATAATATTGAAATATTCGAACAAATATGGGAGCCTTACATTAAATACAATAGCGAAAACCTACCGGGGACAAACATTACCTAAGTTGATGGAAGGAGAAGGAAAGAAAAGAATGGACTCAGTAGAATTTCTGGTGTATTTTGGTTGAATGACAACATTGTCTGACTGGTTTAATGTAACCTAGATTGTATACCTAAAATGGATGGGAGGGGGGGGGTGGGGGGGTGGCTTGGGAGGAGGGAGGAGGGAGGGGGGGGGGAGAAAAAGTCACCGTATATGTGTGAAATGTGATTTATGGTGTGAAAAATAAAAAATTAAAAAAATAATGAAGGACTTAAAGGACAATGCTGCCTTGTTCCCCTATTCAGATTAAACTTAGGCGATAGCTATAAATTAGAGAGGACCCACGCATTGTGACTTGAATATAATAATTTAATCCATTTAATAACATCTGGACCAAAATTAAATTTGCCTAATGCAGCACATAAATACTCCCATTCAGCTCAATCAAACACTTTTTCAGCATCTAATGATAGAACACATTCAATTGATGGAATAGAAAGCATATATAAAATATTCAGTAGTCGATGTAAATATGCCAATATAATTGGTGATTCTGATGCCATCATACTATACATTTACACTGCAGGCATAGGTGTCATTGTGGATGGACATCTTCTGTGGCAGATTTTATTTCTTTAAGGTAAGAGGGTCAAGAGTTAAGAGAGATTTAAGGGGTAACTATTATTTAGTGGATCATCCGTATGTGGAACAAGCTGTCAGAGGAAGCCATATAAGTAGGCACAATTTTTTTTTAAAATATTCAAAAGGCATTCGGACAGGTATATGAAAAAGGAGGGTTTAGAAGGATATGATCCAAATGCAGGCAAATAGGACCAGCTCAGAATGCCACTTTGGTTGGCATGGATAAATTGGGCTGGACCCTATGACAATATGTTTGGCCATTTTGAAATCAAGAAAGGGATCCATGGTGAGTTGATAGCTTATATTTGAAATTTGCTGCTCCATAGAAGACGGTAGTCATAGAAGGCTAATATTCAGGTTGAAAGATGTGGTGTTGAGCAACAGTTGGTGTTAGGACCCGGTTTATGATTATACATCAATGACTTGGATGCATAAGTTTGATAAGTTTGCATATGATACAAATTTTGATGGAATTCAAGGCTATGTAGAAGGTAATCAAAGAATACAACAGGATATTGATCATTTACAGATATAGGCTGACAAATGGCAGACAAGTGTGAGATGTTTCACTTTGGTCAAATGTAAAAGGACTATGTACAGTTCATGGTTGGCCTCTTAAAGTATTGATGTGCAGAGGGGTTAAGGATCCAAGTCCACAGCTCATCGAAAGTTACCACGCAGTTAATCAGGTGGTAAAGAAGGTGTGTGATATGCTTGGCTTTTTTTTGGGCAGGGCTTTGAGTGTAAGAGTAAGGAGGTTATGTTGCAGTTAATAAAATAAGGTTAGGTTGCACTTGGAATACTGTGTAATTCTGATCACCACCTTTCAGGAAAAATGTGAAGACTGGAAAGAGTACAGATGAGGTTTACCAGGAAGTTGTCTGGTTTAGAGGGAATGTGTTTGGGGAGAGATTGCACAAACAGGTTGTTTTCTCAAGCATTGGTGGCTGAGGGAAGACCTGATCATGAGATGTATCGATAGGATGGGCAGTCAAAATCTTTTCATCAGAGCAGAAGCATCACACACTAGAGTGGGCTGCCGTGATGAACCAGATACAGTAATAGTGTTGAAGAGGCTTCTCGATTATATATGTGAATATGAAGGAAAGGAAGGATATTTATCATTTAAGCAGGCATTTTTAGTTTGATTTGGACATCATGTCTGCCACAGACTTGTGAGCTGAATGGACTGATCCTCTGCTGTCCTGTTCTATGATATTTGCAGAGGGTTTGCGATATGGTTGCAATTAGATTACTGAACCAGCAACTCAGAAATTCTCATTCAAATCCCACTGTGACACTTGGGGAATTTTAATTTAAAATCCTGCATGTTCACATATGTCCCTGTTAGAGATTTGTTATGAGAAGTTCTCTTGGCTTGTGTGTGCCTCCATACCACTGCAGATTGATGCTTAACTCTTCTTAACAAGGCCTTCAATTGAAAAGCATTGAACGTTAAATTGTCAGATTGACCATGTTGTGTTAATGAATAGAAACTACTTTACAAAAATATTCAATAATTTCCAGATACAGTACTTGGTAGTACTGTATAAATATGGTCAATATGATCAGAATTTTGTGGTTTCTCAAATGCACTATGATTGCCTAAATAGTAAGAGTAAAATGTATTTTAGACAATGTCCCATTGTCTCCTTAGGTTTTGAAATAATGGAAGATGGTTATTTGGCCAAGATTCTGGTAGCTGAGGGTACAAGGGACATTCCTCTTGGGACATCGCTGTGCATCATTGTGGAGAAGGAATCGGACATTCCAGCATTTGCTGACTATGTAGAAACTGGAGTAGCTGATATTAAACCTCAACCTTCACCTCCAGTAAGAGTGCATTCTCATAAATGGGTCGTTCAGCCTGCCATATTTGTGCAGACCACCAACTATCCGTCTGCTTCACGTCCATTTATGAGCACTTGTTCTGTGGCTTGCATGCTTGTTTAGATACTAACTAAAACTTGAGAGTTCCTTCCTCTACTGCCCTCTCAAGTAGTGTGTTCTAAATTCCAACCACCCTCTGTTTTTCCTAAGATCTCCTCTAAACCTTGTCCTTGGTTCTGGGTTCCTTTGTTGTGTGGAAAAGTTTGCTCCTGTCTCTGTCCTGTGTTTCTTGAATACCACAATTGGATCCTCCTTCAACTTTGTTTGCTCCAAGAAAAACACAGTATGGCAGCTGTGGTCAAGCAGACAAGTTATGAAGTTGCACAATAACCTCCCTGCTCTTAATCAATGTTCTGACTAAAGAAGGTACATATTCCATACACCTTCCTCACCACCTTGTCTACCTGTGTTTCCACTTTCAAAGATTCTTGGACACTAAAATCTCAGCTCCCCCATACTCCCTAATATCTTTCCATTCATTGTGTGTGTTGATCTTTTTAGTCCTCCCAAAGTGCACAACTTTATACTTACCGAGATTAAATTCTGTCTGCTGCATTGACAGGGGTGGTGGTGGAGGCTGAAACAGTAGGGGCATTTAAGAGACTCTTAGACACATGGATGAAAGAAAATGAGAGGGTTATGAGGTAGGGAGGGTTTAGTTTGTATTAGATGTTTTTTATACATGTAGGCTAGCACAACATCATAGGCTGAAGGTCCTGTACAATGCTGTTATTTTCTATGCTTTTCTGCCCATCGTACAAACTTATCAATGTTATCCCTTAGCAAAACAATAAACTGCTGGAGGACTCATTGGGTCAGGCAGCATCTGTGGAGGCAAAGGGATGGTCAGCATTTTAGGTTGAAGCCTTGCATCAAATCCTGACATTTAGTTCCAGTAGTCTCTCCTCCTTTAGGACTCTACATTACTGACTCATAAGCTTTCTCAGGTACACTTTTAAAATGCCATCCTCTCTATTCCTTTCACACTAAAGTCATTCTACTTAACTCTGGGAAAGTTGAAATCCTCTATTGCTATTACCCTATTACTCTTGCATCTATCTCTGCTCCTCTAACTCCGAGAAGCCTTAAGTGTTTCCTCAGGAAAAAGATTGTATCCTTTTTGTTAATCTAAGATCTACCTAAATGGCCTAATTTGAACTGTGTCCTAGGATATTCTCCCTCCTTACTGTACTCCTTAATATTACAAGATACACCCCTCTCCCACCGACTTTGCTCTGCCCACCTGAAGATTCTGCCCACCTGAAGATTCTGCCCTACCTTTGTTTCAATCAGTCGTATCTCTAGTAGCAGCCATGTCATATTCCCATATTCTGATCATTGCTCTATCATCTGCCCTGGCAGTCATGCCCCATGCATTAAAATAGATGAACTTTTAGTCGTATTTCTCCCATCTAATTTCTCACAACTATATCCGTTCTGCCAACTGGTCTGAAGTTTCCCCTCCTTTTGTCTGCACTGCCCACCCCCACAAACCCCAATAAAATGTATGTCTACTCTGCCCCTTCCTCTTCCAATTAGTTTGAACTTTCATAATAGCACAGGCAAATATTCCCACACAGCTGTTTCAGGTGTAATCTGTCCAAATGTGTCAATAGTGGAAATATTCATAATCTCAAAGTAGGTACTGTACACTCTGTGTGAGTTCTCTGCCAGCTGCTCAGCACTTGTGAAACTGCACCCATGGTTTCTATATGAATCTTCTTGTACCTGCATGGGCTTTGCTACCACGGTGAACTATGGTTCTCCTCTGATGTCCACTTGAGCAAAGTGCCTTGCACTAATGTCAGACACAGTTGAAGGCAGATTCAATCTGCCTATACCATTGCATGTGAAATCAGTTAAGGGATTGAACTTTATTCAGTGGCTTGTTCTTTCTCTGCCTAAACTTCCAGTAAAATTTTTGTCAAGTTTGTTGAAACAAGGTTCCTAGGTTCCTTTGATTGTCACGTAATAAATATGTAATATACATGATATTCTTCAACTTTTGTCCATCGTAAGGAAAACCGAGTCAACATGAGCATTGTCCAGCACCCTCAACAATAAGAGAAGCAAAAAAGAGTCTCTTCATAGACACTGAATGTCCATGGATTCGCCTCTAGTGGCTCCTGCAGCTGTACAGACTCAAATTAATTTGTCTTTATCTATTTAACATTCAGAGCTGCATTTTTCTGAAGTTGCATTTATTTATAAAGCATTTAAAGATGGAAAGATATTGTGCTGAGACCTAGCCCTTTGCACCTCTGATTGTGATTTACTGATAAGTGATGCATTTGCTGAAATGTTCTCAAGGTAATTGAATAAGTTTTGATTGACTTTGTGGGATACTCTTCCCTAATATAGAATGTAGCAGTCTTTGTTAAACAGTGAATTGTTTCAAAGGGTAATTGCATTTAAGCTTGTTCAGCTATCTCTTGAAATCTATTGCAGGCTATCCCTGCCATACAGCAGCCTGTGCCAACACCACCCTTATCTATCCCATCCATTCCCAGAGACCCCAAAGGTCGAATCTTTGCCAGTCCTCTGGCAAAGAAACTGGCAGCTGAAAAGGGCATTGATCTTCAACAAATAAAAGGTATGTTGCACAAAAATTAAAGTCTGATTTTGGAGAACATCACTGAGATTATTGTTAATTGAAATGTAAAACTATTTTAATTGTTACAGCACGTGTCTCTATCAAAACATGCATGTTGGTAGCCTAGCCCAATTGCCAGACATTCTTGTCTGGCAATCAGGAGTTTGTGGAAGTGAAATAGAAAATGATGCTGATTGAAGGAGTGTGATCACTGTAGGTGCTTTGGTCAACAATGTTTTCTCAGTTTAAACTGCCAAAAGTAGCTTCATTGATTTGTTATTTGTCGGGTCTGCCTTTGTGCAAATTGTCCCCTGTAATTGGCTGCATAATAGTATCTGCACTTCATTGCATAAAGGTGTTTTGGAGATAAAGCACACTACAACTTTTTATATTTAAAAAAAAATCTTTTAAAAGAAGGATTTTTTTAAAATGTTCTTTAATATGTTGATGCTGTAACCTAATTACTTTGGAATGGAACAAGAAAAACCAATGGAAGTTGGTATATTTGTAAAAGTATAGTTGCAATTTCAAGCAAAGACTGAATTAAATTCAAATAGATAAGGCATGGTAAACAAAATGTAATGTAAAGGGTTTTCCAGACATTGTTCAGGTTAATCTAAAATGAATATTTTCTTTAGGCACTGGACCAGATGGCCAGATCAGAAAGAAAGATGTTGATTCCTTCGTACCTTCAAAGGAAGCACCAGTGAGTCCAAAATAGCTTTAAATTAGAAGTACATATGCTCATTTTCAGATATGTGGCTGTCAAAATTGATTTATAAAAAAAAATTTAGCACAGTTATGGGGACAGTTAGTGTAGCAGTTAGCGCAACGCCTTTACAGCAGCAGCTGGTTCAAATCCCGTGCTGCCTGTAAAGAGTTTGTACATTCTCCCCATGTCTGTGTGGGTTTTTCCTGGGGGCTCTGGTTTCCTCTCTCCCACCATTCATAAACGTACTGTGGTGTAGATCAGTCAGATGTAATTGGGCAGTACGAGCTCTTGAGCCAAAATGTCCTGTTACCATGCTGTATGTCTAAATTTTAAAAAATTTAATTAAAAATGTGTATATTAAAACCCCTGGTATCTGACACTTATGGGGATTGGTAGCTGCCAGATAAATGTATTTGCCAGTTGCTTGATGCTACTGGTTGCTTGAGTTCCAGATAACTGTATTTTGGCTTCTTGTCATCTCTGGCCAGTTTGCCCAGTATAGTTTATGCTTTGGAAACTGTTTTAAAATCAGTGGGTAATCTTTAAACTATCAGCTGTAAGGGAACAAGATAATTCCCTTATCAGGATAGAAGAATCGTGAGATAAATTGGGTTTCTGATTCCAGGAAAGCAAATATTCCAGATTGAACACAGCAATTTTTTTGAGAATTTGAAAAGATTATTAAGAGAAAAAAATAGAAAAGTGAGTATTCAAATTTATGGTGGCATCTGTAATATGCAGTTGTTGGTTCAGTGACTTTATAAATCCTATTACTATATTTTAGTGTAAATAGACATTGGGCAACTTGATATTTAGTAACTAATTCCAAAATAGCATTGCTGCGTTTAGGAGAGCCATTCAAGCAATATGTCTTTCTGAATTGAAGCTACAAAATAGTATTCAAAAATTTTAGAATTTTTTTCTGAAGTCCCACATAACTGAAAAGCCTTCAAGGTATTCATGTAGAAAAGTAAAATGAAGTTGATTTTTAGGCTAGTCAATTTTTACTGATTCTGATGGGAACTTAATGTTTATGTTTAATTTTGCCAAACTTTTACCAGGTTCTGGTAGGATTGGAGGAATATTTTCATAGGTTCTGTCACCCACGAATGCATTTCTTGTAGCTAGTGAATTGAGGAATGCGGGATGTCATTAACAATCACCATAGAAATGACAGGGGACTAGAGGCAGCAAAGTTATGGGGCAGAACAAGACTTTTATGATCTACTTAGATGTTGAAATTATTAAATTAGCTAAGAATTTCAGGATCTTGTACACAGTGTTACAACTGTAGTATGTGAGGTGCATGGAAACTATTGGAATTCATGGCAAGCACATTTGCGATATGTTTATGCAGCTTAGTGAACTTCCACTCAGAGTTGATGAGCTGGACTCTTAAGATTTAGTCACTGGTGTGTTAAGGGGAATGCACTTCCAGGAAGCAGACTTATACAACTGCTCAGTCAAGAAGCATAGGATAGAATGACAATAAGCGAGGCAGGCATGGGGATCCAGGAAACTCCATCTGTCCACTTGAATTCTCCCTAGCACTGTATTCGAAAGCTGTCTCAAAGCCTCTTTTAGCCCTCTTTAAATCTCCACTATGCTCCTTATCAAGGGAATTAGTTTAAACCTATCTGCCTATATCTGATGTGCCTAGTTTTTTTTCTTTGATTTATTAGATTTCAAATTTATTGTCAGAGTACATACATGGCATTATATACAACCTTGAGATTCTTTTTTTCTCTGGGTGTGGCAGCATTACCACTAATTGGTAGTGCAAAAAAAAAACTTAACAGTGTAAACGTAAGCAAATAAAAGAACTGCCTCTATATCTCTTGTTCACAAGGGTTCCTGTACTTTACCCTACTGGGAACATGTTCATCGTGGATCATTCCATAACACAATCTTAAATGCTTCCCATTTGTCAATTATGTATTTACCCTCTCATATTTGCATCTTTTCAGCTGTTGCTAACTCCAGTCTAATCATGTCAAAACTGGCCTTACCCAAATTTAAGATTCTAACTTGAGGACCAGAGTTACCCTTTTCTATAACAATCTTAATGCTAATAGAATTGTGTTCACTGGTCCCACAGTGTTCCCCTCATGATGCCTGTTACCTGACCAGCTTCACTTCCCAGTACAAGTCTAATGTTGCCCCTTCCCCAATTGACTTTTCCACATATTGCAGGAGAAAGTTCTCCGAAACACAATTAAAAAAGTTTGCCCCATCCAATTCACAAACACTGGCATTCTGAGTCATTGTTGGGAAAGTTGAAATCGTCTACGATAACTGCTTTGCTAATGTTACCGATCTCCATGCATATTTGATCTTCAAGCACTTAGTCATTGTTTGATTCTAATGAAGAAAAACAAGCAGCAAAGTGCGGATTTTTAAAAAAAGCACCAATGTAGAAATCTCTGGATTACTATCTGAGCTACATTCAAAGAGGGAAATGGTCAATAAAGTTAGAGAACTAAACATGTTGCTGAAAGTGGCAGAAATATGGTCACTGTGGCACAGAGTTGGAATCTTGGGTCATAAATCTGAATAAAACAAACTGAGGATTCTGGCACCATTTTGCTCATACCTTGATGAAGAGCTCCAGCCCGAAACGTTGATTATGTATCGTTAACTTTGGTATATAATGTATACTGTTTGACCTGCTGAGTTTCTCCAGTATTGTTTTTATTTTAAAGTATTTAACTGTTTTGCTTTTGATTTTTGTAGGCTCCGAGTGTCGCAGCGGCTCCAAGTGTCGCAGCGGCTCCCACTAGAACATTCACAGACGTTCCGCTCACCAACATACGGAAGGTAAAGTACTGCTGACAAAGTTATCTTTGCATTAATGAAGGCTGGTAATGCTCACCTTCACTTTCCTATTTGTAATTCCCTTGTGCTTCACTTCAGGTTATTGCCCAGCGTCTCATGCAATCCAAGCAGAGCATCCCTCACTATTACCTATCCATAGATATCAACATGGATAGGATTCTGGAGCTTAGGAAACAACTGAATGAGGTATGGCTGTAGCTGCAAAGACAGCATGGGACATATTACACTAAAATTTTGTACAAATAATTGGGTTATTTATCTTTGATTACTAATCTCCAACACATTTGTACATGAAAGAAAAGGATAGCGAAAGGAAAGGGGCTATAAAAAAACACTGCTGTCTGAAACCATATTCTCCAATCTAACTACTGTTTCAGACAATGTAGTGGTTGCTTATTTACATTCTGTTCACTTACAAAGTATGGCCATTTCCCAACTCACTCACAGGTGCGATTGCAAGTTTTGCTGCTGTAATGGGGCCATTGCCACTGGTGTTGACCCGAGAAGACCAGAGAGTGGAGACACAATGCTCCACCACAGGGTCCTATCTCCCGATCCTACTGCTGACAACTCCGTACAGGCTTTAAATGGCATGTTTTCGGAGCCAACACTTTTTTCATTTAAAATCCTGCGACCGTAGGATCTGAGCACAAGATGGTGGCCCTGTGTTAGGCAGCAGCCACAAGGGATTGCAGACTTTGGGGGAGCAGCAGATTGACTCATGGCACCAGAAATGGGGAGAATACACCCATGCCATCCCCTCCGGTTGAGAAGAGGAGACGACCCCAAGGCCGGTGATCATGGTGGAAGACCAGCCAGGGGCTCTGCGGCAAAAGGACACTCACAAGTGGCAATCTGTTAGCAACTTTAGGTGAGGAACCCACAGAGGCTGCTGGTGACTTGAGGTCAAAGGACTCTCACCAGGTTGCTAGAGACTGGCTTATCAGAACCAGGTATTGGAACAGAGATTTGAGAGGGTGCTGAGAGCAAGAAGGGCTGCCGAAGGGCCCTGGGAGCTGAAGGCTTCCTCGTTGTGTTATAGGTTTGGATCTGGGCTCGGATTGCGGCTGGTTTGAACTGAACTGGAGTCTTGTGAGCCTGCGGGAGCACTGAAGGTGAATCCATGTGTTTTTGGTGACTCTGGTGGGAGTTGGGAGTTGGGGATGGGGTGAAACTCATGCTTCTCTTTCTTGAACTGTAAGGGGTGCAGGGTGAATATTTTGTCTGCCTTATGACAGACTCAAGGGAATTTTGTGTAATATTACATTTCTGTTTTATTACATGACAATAAATAGTATCTGACGTTTAAGCTTATCTGCCTCTGCAATCAATGTATTATGCAGTAGATGTTAGCTGCATTCAATACCAATATTGATTTGCAGGAGAACATTTGTAATAAAAAAATTGTAATATGCAAATTGCTGTTTTGTGATTAAACCCTGGGAAGTCATTGATGTTTTGCTTTTATTTATAGGAAATTAAATCTGAAAATATTAAGCTGTCAGTGAATGATTTTCTCATAAAGGCTTCAGCTCTGGCTTGCTTAAAAGTTCCTGAAGCAAACTCCTCGTGGCAGGACACGGTTATCAGGCAGTGAGTAGCCAGATTCATATATCTCGAATGCATTTGTTTATTTGAAGGAAGCTGCAGCTAGTGTGTTATCAGTGTGAGAAACTGCTTGTCAGGAGGCGTGACAAGATGGCGTAGAAGGAAGACATGTATTCCACCTCTTCCCAGCTGGATCATTAAATACTTGGTTTTTCAATAGTATAAAAGTGATTAAAAATAAGATTTACAGTTATTTAAATAACAGTGCTTTATGATGGCATCCAATGTGAAAAAGTTTAAACCTCAGCTTCAGAAAAATCTACCATATAAAAATGCGGAAGAATTGAGGCCTACCGTAGCTGAATCACTGGGAGTCATCACTGTGAGTCTCCAAGCCTTAGAAGACTCCAGCCTGTTTTAGTTTGACTCCGGCGCAAATCCTGTATCCGCAAGATGGCGCCAGTACATCGGTGAGTTTGGCCGCTGCCGACCTGCGTTCACGTGAAGTCATGCGGGCGGCGCGGCTGATAAGGGGACCCGCGACCTCACTGGGCGGCCTGGTGGCGCGCAGGGTAGTGACGGGGGATGCCTCTGCGCATCTGACGGCCTTGCCTGGCCTGCGTGTGGCATCGCGGGTCCAAGAGCTGCCCAAACACTAGCTTCCCAAGGAGGTTGGTGTGCCGGCGTCGGGTGTCCAGACCCGCAGCCGTTCAAACAAAGGGCCTACAATGACTGAGGAAGAAGAGCAACTTACCTTATTGGAATTTGTCCAGGAAGAGGAGCTTGCACTTAAAGAAGGTGAATCTCAAAAAGTGGAAGTGGAATCTGGACTGGATTCAGTGTTCACTGTTTTGGAAGGGATTGCTTGTCAAATGCATAATATGTCAAAACAATTATCAACTCAAATGAATCAAGGATTTATGGAGATGAAAATAAAAATGAATACTTTGTGTGATGAAATGTCAATTGTGAAACAGGAAATGACTAGTTAAAAGTGATATTAATAAATGTATAAAATCAGTTGATACTGTGCAAGATAATTTTAAGAAAATCGAAACAGCTTTCTCTGAGTGTCAAACTCAGAACGTAATAGAGAAAAAATGGAAAAAGTGGAAGGTTCTTTTGTAGATTGGGGGATTCAGAAAAGAGATTTAATGAAGAAGATTGATTCGTTGGTAAATCAAAGTTGGAGGAATAATGTGAAAATAGTTGGCCTCCTAGAGGATATTGAAGATGCTGACCCTATAAAATTTTTTAAGCACTGGATCCCAGAGGTGCTGATTAAAGAGCTTTTTCTTGAAGGTTTGGAATTGGATAGGGCTCATAGAGCTCTAAGAAGACCACTTCCAGGACAAACACCGAGAGCAGTCTTGATTCGTTGTTTAAAATATCAAGATTGAGAAATGATTTTACATATGGCAGTGCAGAACGCGAGACAGAATCAATCTCTATTAATGGTTCAACATAATAGGGTGTTTTTTTATGCTGATATGAGTCAAGAAGTTATTAGAAAATGAGGATTTAATACAGCTAAAGATGTTTTGTGGCAAAAAGGCTACAAGTTTGCTTTTCATTATCCTGCAATTTTGAAGGTTTTCTATGGAAATTTTCAATCTCAATTTTTTGAGAATGATCAAGATGCTTTGGTTTTTGCTAATTCTTTGCCGGAATTGCGAAAAAATGGGTCTTCTCCTCTGTTATCTCCTAAGAGGAGAGTAAACAGAAATGGAAATGGACATGGGAATGGAAAGTATGGAAAGAAAGAAGAGATGACACAATGTCTTCTTGATGTTGAAGATCCAGAGCAGTCATTGAGCTTGGAATCATATATGGATTATATTCGATTGTGTTTGATAAAATAATTAATATGTATCTGGCTGGGGTGGATGACACTGAAAATTCTGATAGTCATTTGCCACTAGTGGGTTCACCACACTCAGGTTTTTAGGGTATTACTACCTTTGGGTGGTTTTTTTTAAATTTTTTAATTTTTTTTGAGGGGATTTTTCTTTTTTGGAAGGATTATAGAGGGGAGCATTATTTTATAGTGTGTAAATATATTAGTAGTTAAAAAAGATGTCTCAATTGAATTTTGCAACTTTTAATGTGCAGGGGTTAAATAGACAATAGACAATAGGAGCTGGAGTAGGCCATTTGGCCCGTTGGGCCAGCACCGCCATTTTAGATCATGGCTAATCATTACCATCAGTACCCCTTTCCAGCCTTATCCCCATAACCCTTAACTCCGTTACCCACAAGGGTCTTATCTAACTCTCTTTTGAACATAGTCAGCGAATCTGCCTCTACCACCCTCTGTGGCAGAGCATTCCACAGATTCACACTTCTCTGGGTAAAAAAATGCTTTCTCATCTCCGTCCTAAAGGGCCTACCCTGTATTCTTAAACTATGCCCTCTAGTCCTCGTCTCCCCCATCATTGGGAACAAGTAATCCGACTTCACCTTGTCTATCCCCCTGATGATTTTGTATACCTCAATCATGTCCCCCCTCATCTTTCTAAACTCCAATGGATACAAGTCCAGTTTTTCTAGCCTTGCTGCATATGACAACCCTGCCATCCCTGGAACTAACCTTGTAAATCTGCGCTGCACACCCTCTATAGCTAGTATGTCCTTCCTCAAGTTTGGAGACCAGAACTGGACGCAATACTCCAGGTGGGGTCTCACCAGGGCCCTCCAATTAAGAGAGAGAATATTGGCTTATATTTAAAAAAAATGAAAATTGATATTGCTTTTTTACAAGAAACACATTTGACTGAGAAAGAACATTTGAAATTGAAAAGGGGTTAGGTTGGTAATTTTTTTTAAATTCTAAGGCAAGAGGAGTAGCGATTTTGATTCATAAAATTTACCATTTGAATTGGAATCTTCAGAGGGGTAAGCTGGCAGAGTGTTAAGAGTGAACTGTAAAATTTTTGCTGAATCGTGGACTTCGTTGAATCTTTATGCCCCTAATATAGATGATGAGCGGTTTATTTCAGAAGCTTTTTTGTTGTTAACCCAAGCTAATGAAAATGTTTTAGTTTCTTGGGATCCAGTGCAGAGAAGGTTCACGAGAATGTTGACAGGATTTCAAGGTTTGAGTTACAGGGAAAGGTTGTGCAGACTGGGGCTTTTTTCTCTGGAGCATAGAAGATTGAGGGGGGACTTGATAGAGGTGTTTAAGATTTTAAAAGGGACAGACAGAGTAAACGTGGATAGGCTTTTTCAATTAAGAGTGGGGGAGATTCAAACTAGAGGGCATGGTTTAAGATTGAAGGGGGAAAATTATAAGGGGAACATGAGGGGAAATTTCTTTACCCAAAGGGTGGTAGGGATGTGGAATGATCTTCGGGCAGATGTGGTTGAGGCGGGATCATTGATTACATTTAAGGAAAGACTGGATAGTTACATGGAGAGGAGGGGACTGGAGGGGTATGGACCGGGTGCTGGTCAGTGGGACTAGGAGGGTGGGGATTTGTTACGGCATGGACTATTAGAGCCGAACTGGCCTGTTTTGTGCTGTAAGTGGTTATATGGTTATATATGGTTTGGTGGTGATCTTAACTATGTTCTCGACCCTTTATTGGACAGAAATCCATAAGGTATAAGGAAATCAAAGATGGCAACACAAATTAATGCGTTAATGAAAGATTTAAATTTGGTGTATATTTGGAGAAAAGTTAATCCTACAGAGAAAGATTTCTCTTTTTATTCTTCGAGACATGATTCGTTTTCCAGAATTGATTTATTTTTGGTATCAGCACATTTACAAGGTAGACTATTATGAGCTGAATATAAAAGTAGAGTTATATCAGATCATTCACTATTTTTGTCTTGTGAAAGTTCGGAGGTAGTACGTCTGACGTTTAGATGGAGGTTTAATGTAATGTTATTGAAGAAACCAGAGTTTGTTACTTTTGTTAAAGAGCAGATTTCTTTATTTTTGACTGAAAATGTTCATTCTGTGGATAGTCATTTTGTAATATGGGATGCTTTAAAAGCTTATTTGAGGGGGCAGATCATTAGTTATTCTACGAAAGTTAAGAAACAATATTTGGCAGAAAGTTTAGAGTTAGAAAATAAGATTGCTGAGTTAGAGAAGGATTTTCAGAAAGGTGTAACAGAAGATGAAAAAAAAGTTGCACTGAGAGGTTGAAATGACGTTATAATACTTTACAAACTTATCAGTTTGAGCGCTTAATTAATCGGTCTAAACAACGTTATTATGAGTTGGGGGAAAGAGCTCACAAGGTACTTGCCTGGCAATTGAAAGCTGAGCAGGTGTCTCGGACTATTAATGCTGTTAAGATGAATTCAATAATAACATAAGCCTCAGGAAATTAATGACCTGTTTTATTCATTTTATCAAAAATTATATACTTCTGTGGGGAAACAGGATAATGGTTCTATTGACTCTTACTTATCTAAATTAAAGTTACCGGTATTAGATGGAAATGATGTTCAGGAATTGGAATCTCTATTTACGGATTTTGAAATTAAGGAAGCTATTCAGGAAATGCCCAATGGAAAGTCCCCAGGGGACGATGGATTCCCTGTGGAATTTTATAAACTTTTTTATGATGATTTTTTCTAATGAATTTGGGGAAGTGTTGAATCAAGTTACTGAAGATCAGAAGATATCAGAATCTTGTTCAAGTGCTTTAATAACTGTTATTCCAAAAAAAGATCCATTAAAAGTGTCTTCGTATAGACCTATCTCTTTATTAAATGTGGATTATAAAATTATAGCAAAAGTATTAGCTAATAGACTTGCTAAATATTTGCCTAAATTGGTACACATTGATAACACAGGTTTTATTAAGAATAGAAATGCATCAGATAATATATTTTGATTAATTACCTTGGTCAACACATATCGAAAGCAACTTAATCATCCTATGGTGGTTGCATTAAATGCAGAAAAAGCTTTTGATAGGGTTGAGTGGGATTTTTTATTTAAAGTGTTAGAGAAATTTAATTTTGGCCCTTCTTTTATTGGTTGGGTTAAGGCTTTATATATGAACCCCATTGCTAGGGTGGTGACAAATGGACAGATTTCTTTACTATTTAAGTTGACTCGTTTAACTCGACAGGACTGCCCATTGTCACCAGCCCTATTTGCATTGATTATTGAATTGTTAGCTCAGGTTATTAGAAAAAATGATGAAATTAGAGAGATGAGGGTTAAGAATGAAGAATATAAAATTAATTTGTTTGCAGATGATGTATTGGTGTATTTGACAGAACCAGAACGGTCGTTGAAACAATTGCAAGAGTGTTTGTTGAAATTTGGAGAATTATCGGGATATAAAGTTAATTGGGATAGACGTGAAATTTTACCAGTTGGAGTGGGAGATTATTCTGAATTTAAAACAATTACAAAATTAAGATGGACAAGTAAAATTAAATATTTAGGTGTGTTTATGGATACGAATTATCAATTGTTATATTAATTAAATTATGTACCTATATTATGACGGATTAAAGCAGATTTGATTAAGTGGAAAGATCTTCCATTAACTTTGATTGGTCGGGTTAATTGTATTAAAATGAATATTCTTCCTCGAATTCAATATTTATTCCAGTCACTACTTTGTTTACTTTCTAAGGGCTTTTTTCAAGATTTGAATAAAGTAGTGCGAGAATTTTTATGGAAGGTAAACTAGCTCAAATGGCATTGCATAGACTTGCATGGAAGTACACATTTGGCAGACTACAATTATCATATTTTCAAATTTATTATGAAGTGGCCCAGTTGAAGTTTATTAGTTGATTGATGGATTTGGATCAACCTCCTCGCTGGGCTAAAGTGGAGATGGTGTGTATTTCTAGGGTTGAGATACATGAATTTATATTTCATTTGGAATTTGATTTTGTTACAGCAATATGATAAGCTGATATTGAAACATTTGTTAAAGATTTGGATTGAAAAAACAGGGTGTTAAGGTCAAAAGATAAATTATCAATTTTAACTTCATTGTATAATAATCAGCTTATTCCTTTTTCAATGTTTAATAATCATTTAACGATTTGGGATTCTAAAGGTATAGACAATGCAAGATTGTTTTGTAGAGGAGAAATTTCTTCCTTTTAATCAGTTGAGAGAAAGATTTGATATACCTGTAAATTCTTTATTTGTGTATTATCAATTTAGATCTTTGATAAAAGATAATTATGGTAGAGAGGTGATTTTACCTACTTTGTCGAGATTTGAATCTTTGATTTCCTCTATACCGAAAAAGGGTTATATTTCAGTTATGTATAATTTGTTACAAGACCTAACGTCGAAGTACTCGAGATGGCAGAGGTCGACAGCATCGAGTCCATGCTGCTGAAGATCCAGCTGCGCTGGATGGGTCACGTCTCCAGAATGGAGGACCATCGCCTTCCCAAGATCGTGTTATATGGCGAGCTCTCCACTGGCCACCGTGACAGAGGTGCACCAAAGAAAAGGTACAAGGACTGCCTAAAGAAATCTCTTGGTGCCTGCCACATTGACCACCGCCAGTGGGCTGATAACGCCTCAAACCGTGCATCTTGGCGCCTCACAGTTTGGCGGGCAGCAACCTCCTTTGAAGAAGACCGCAGAGCCCACCTCACTGACAAAAGGCAAAGGAGGAAAAACCCAACACCCAACCCCAACCAACCAATTTTCCCTTGCAACCGCTGCAATCGTGTCTGCCTGTCCCGCATCGGACTTGTCAGTCACAAACGAGCCTGCAGCTGACGTGGACTTTTTACCCCCTCCATAAATCTTCGTCCGCGAAGCCAAGCCAAGAAAAAAAAGAAGAGAGAGAGAGAGAGTATGCATAAACCAGATTGGGAGAAATCTAAACTTAAATGAGAGAATTATTTAGTATTTATTTTTCCTGAAGAAGATTGGGCAAATATGTGTCAAGACAATGAAATTAAATTGACTAATGTGTGATATGGAATGGTTAATTATAATTTTTTACATCAATTATATTTGACCCTGGAAAAATTTAAAAAAAAAATGGGTTTAGTAATTTGGATTCTTGTTTTAGATGTGGTTCATCTATTGGAACTTTTTTTACATGCTGTATGGAACTGTGTTAAAGTTCAATAATTTTGGCAAGGAATTAAAGTAATTTTGGAGAAATTATTATTTTATACTACTGTTAGATCCAACAATTTTCTTGTTTGGAAATTTGTATTCATTAAGGGGAATGGGATTGGATAAAATTCAAATTGCTTTTGTACGTTTGGTATTATCAGTAGTGCATAAATATGTTGCTAGTACTTGGAAAGATGATACTGAGATTAATATAGCACGCTGGCATAATGAATTGAAAGTATGTGTTGTTATGGAAAAAATTACTTATACTTTACATGATAATTATTCTTCTTTTGTTAGTAAGTGGTCTCCGTATTTGAAATGTATGCATTTAGATATACTTTGAAATGTTGTTAACATTTATAATTTTTATATATATAATCTTATTTTTTTGCTCCCTTAGGTTGCTGGCTGTAGGGGTGGGAGGAGGCCATGGGTGTTAAATATTGTATGTTTTTGTTATCTTTTAAATAAAGTTTGCAAAAAAAAAATAAACTGCTTGTCAGTCATTTGATATACAATTCAAAAGAACATTTCAAACTTATCCAAAATTTGAATGGAGAATAATGGATTTTTATGGATGTAGTTGAGAATTAAATCTTGTTCTTTGTTCGTTCTCTTTATGCTTCGTTGTGGCATCAAGTGGGGGAAAAATGCAGTGGAGAGAATCACCAAACTGAGAGTTTGGAACATTAGTAATTTGTCCAAATTATTCTGGCTGTGATTCTTATTCACAAGAATGAGCTCGTTTTGTGTTCCTACAAAACTAATTTGGCCAGTTTGTTTGAGAAATATTGAAGCTTTAGTTCAAAACTAACAAGGCTGAAAGTTCTCTTTAGTGACTTGTGCTCTTTGCAGAAACTTAAGTCAGTAAAAAAAATGAATGAATGTTCAAAGATCAGAGTTCTGGCAGTGACCAACGTTGGCCCCCTCCAATATTAGAGAATAAAATACTATTTGTACTAGCATTGGCTCCAAGCCCATCAATAGGGGCTTAGTGAAAAGTAGAACATTCCTTAATCGATAAACTGATTTCTTGCTTGGCTAGGATGTTTTCTATGACCGAGCATCCCATTAACTCACACTGTATCTCTTTAAGACTAGCAAAGTACCTCAACTTCTGCTTCTGCTCTTCCCGTAGAATGTAAGCATTTATCCTAGCAGTGTAACAGAAGCCAGAGAGAATAGCCACAGTACTGGATCCCAGATTTTCATGAGAATTAGCAAATCTGGTCAGTCACATCCTATGTCTTAAACTGAGGAGCAACTTCTTATCCATTTGTTGATGATGGACAGAAACCTGCAATGACTATATTACTTGGTTGAAAAAGATGAAATCAACTATTTCTGTCCCTTTCCCATCAGGAACCATGTTGTGGATGTCAATGTAGCTGTGAGTACTCCTGCTGGCCTGATAACTCCCATTGTGTTTAATGCACATTTTAAAGGACTGGCATCTATCAGCAGTGATGTCAGGTCTCTAGCTGAAAAGGCTCGTGAAGGAAAACTCCAACCCCATGAATTTCAGGTATGGATAAATTAATATTTGAACAGAGTTATTCAGTGCATCTGAACCATTTATGGTACCTAATGTGATGGATGTACTTTAAAAAAAACCCATGAAAGGTAGATGGGAAGACTTAGGCAAAATTGTTGATAGACGGTTACGGGTATGCCATTTGGGTGCAAATGGATACAGCAAGCAAATCATTTGTTGGGCTTAATTGCATCTAAGTCTTTCTGTAATTATTTTAATTTCTGATGAGAAATTTAGAGCAACTTTCAGTACTTGGGTCACTTCTCTAAGTTTGCTATTAATCCATATTTTTCCTCCACATCAAATTAGGGTGGTACATTTACAATATCGAACCTGGGAATGTACGGTGTAAAGAACTTCTCGGCTATTATCAACCCACCTCAGGCGTGTATTCTAGCAGTGGGTGGATCAGAACAAAGACTGCTTCCTGCAGAAAATGAGAAGGGGTAGGCAATCTCTACACCTAACACAAATTAAATGTTGGCTATATCTTGTCATCCATCTATTATTGAATCTTTGAATCTTGTATTAACTGCATCATTTTGGATAATTGTGTGCCTTCATTCATAGTGGTTGAAGATTTTTAAATAAAATATTTGTCAGACAAGAATTAATTGAAAACTAGGGGAGAAAACTGCAAATTTGAGAATCTTGGATAATTAAAAATTAGTAGAAATGCTTTCACTAGAGTTCTGGCAAAAATTCATTGTCCTGAAACACTAACTCCATTCTTGTCTACATGTATACCTCTTGATCTGAGTATTTCCAGCATTTTTACTTTATCTAAGATTGTTTTCTATATTACTTGTGGTGTTGGGTGCTGTTCGGCTGAATCATGTCTGTGTACATGGGTAATATGGTGCATTGAGGAAATGTCGAGTTTAACCTCTGCTATCATTCTGCAGGTTTGATGTTGTCAATATGATGGCAGTGACCCTGAGTTGTGACCATCGTGTTGTGGATGGAGCAGTTGGTGCCCAGTGGCTTGCTGAGTTCAAGAAATTCCTTGAAAAGCCTTCTACCATGCTGTTATAAAAAACAGGGAGCCAATGTTTGAGTGTCAACAGTTTTTATCAGGCAGTTTTTTATTTGTAAATTCCAGTTTCTGCATGAATTCTTCACTTGTTCCAAAATATAAGTATCCAGTGGCAAGAAGGTATGCAGTTAATATAGAATCCGGACTAAATAGAGAGGGAAAACTCAAGCTGTTGATTAATTTCAGTACTATTTTAGAAACCATTCTTAAATAATACTTCAATATTCAAGAGCAATAAGCTCAGCTGCTCTTGCTACAATGGGAATAAACAGAAATATGTTAAACTTGTACTTCCATTTTAAAAAGATTGGAATTTGTTGCCTGCAACATAGCTGTAAATCTTTGTGGTGTGAAACTGGGGCCCAGAACTTGATTCAATCATCAGTCGCTTCATAATACATTTATTCATTTCCCTTTGATTGAATTGAGGGGAAAATGTACCTAAATATTAGATTAACCACTCGCTGTCAGTCCAGTCTATAAAATTGGAACTATTTTTTGGAGGCTTGGAGGTATTATAAGGACAGGTGATATGGAAGATATTTTGGTGATGTACTTTGTTTGGACTCTACCTGCATGGTTGTTTTAGTGCACCAGTGATGTTATTACCCAGGATGTAATGAAATTGTCCATCTTTCTATCCATTTCCTGGTTTAAATTGCTTTTACTAAAAATTGGATCAGAAAGTGACGTAATTACACTTTTGGTCTGCTAAAAGCTGTTGAAGCAAGACATCCAAATGGTTTCTTCTGCTTCAACTGTGGAGCTGCAATTTCAAACAGATTGTGTTACAAATCTATGGACTCTGCTGTTTGTAGTGCTGTTCAGGATTCGCTGAGCTGATCTAGTTTGAAGTATTATGTTTTGGCAGAAAGTGTGCTAATTATCCCTTTTTTAAAAAATGCTGTCATCAGAAGCAGTGTCTGCTTCATTTCAGTTTGACATGTTTCTGTGTACAGCGACTGGGTGAACTGGTTAATGTACATGTCAAACAAAAGCCAATTGGAAACATAGGATGATGGTTTTATTGTGGCACCATTTTGTACAAGTCAGAATGGTCTTGCTTGTAATGGGATTTGCACTTCCACATGTAAAAACAAAAGTACAAAGTACAATGAGTCTGATCCTGTCTTGCACAGCCTTTAATTAATATCTCAGCCAATGCTTTCTAATTATTGTTCTGTTTACCATTTAAAAGATTTATTGTTCATCTTGTCACTCAAATATTTATTGCCTTATTGGAGATGAAGTTAACAAATGAGAAAGTGGGAAGGTGGATGAATAAAAGTGTGATAAAAGACAAATTAAAAGTTTAAATTCTGTACAATATGTTGCATATGTATGTCAATAAAATGCCATATCTTTCAACAAATTAATACATTTTGGAAATGTGTTTGCAGAGTGTGTGGGGTTTGGTTTGGCAGAATTTGATCACTTTGTCATTCTGAATTGATTGATGACTTCCAAAAAGGGAAAGTTGTGCTTGCTTCATCATGGATTCATTAATTAAACCTGCTTGATTTTTAAATCAGATGATGGCCTGAAAAAGAAGGAAATAATTTTTTTAAAAACTAGGTTTGCACACATCTATCTGGGTGCATAATAATGTTTAATTATGAAGGTCAGATTTCATAATTTAAGTAACAGAGCTTGCAGTCAGCAGTTCTTTTCTAAGTTGCGTTTGGTTGTGTATGAAATGGGGCAAGAATCTTTTTCCTTCTGCAGCGATTTCTTTATAAATGTATGTACTATATTTATTTGCAGAATGTGGTCTTGCTGATTCTGAGCAAGTCGCGGTTGGTGCTTTTGATGCAGTGATTGTAGTGGCTGCACTTTAAAAATGTACAATTGATTCTTCAGTACAAGCATCATTTTTGCTGTTATTATGAGATTCACCGTTAAACCCATTTTAAAAACAGGTTCCTGACAGGATTGTGTTTGTTTTGTGGGAGAGGGAACCATTTACAGAAATGGGTATGAAAATCTATGTTGTATTACATATGTAATTAGTATCCATTCTCTGGTAGTTCGACAGTAACAACTTGTGGGAAATTTCTACTCAAAGCTAGAAATCAAATAAAATAATAGAACAAATATTTAAGATTTTGTACATGTTTATTTCATGCACAGTTGATAGAAGAATATTAACTACAGCCAGAGAAACACCACTAGTCTGGCACAATCACTAAGAAGAAAGAACCAGAATCTCTTCAGAGAAGTCGATTATCCATGGAT
This sequence comes from Narcine bancroftii, assembly GCF_036971445.1. Lineage (NCBI taxonomy): Eukaryota > Metazoa > Chordata > Chondrichthyes > Torpediniformes > Narcinidae > Narcine > Narcine bancroftii. The sequence continues at coordinate 131,029,209 of NC_091476.1, forward strand.
CCCACTACCTGCTTTAATGCTGCTGCCTCCTGGGCCCCGTAAACCTCCCACTGCATAACCTCTTGTATGTTCCAGTGGTAAATCAGAGCTCCAAGTCCCTCTCCCTGGCCTCTGGATTTGAACCAAAGCTATTAATGCTCTGGAACCCTTTGAGGGCCCTGTTTGCCTTCAGCACACTCATGGGTCCTGGTCCTGATACCTGGTCCCAGCATGGTGTGAGGCCTTGGGCCTCAAGCCCCTCATTGTTCCTCTTCTAGGCTTCTCCTGCTCTGGTGCCCTGATCCCCAAACCTTGCACCCCTTGTGGTCTGCCATCACCTTGGGCACCATGGGTTTGCTGATTTTTAAAAAAATACTCCCACCCCCTTTTTTCATACCTGACCATACCTGGCTCTTATTCCACCAGCACCTCTCACAATCACTTGCTGACTAGAAATGTTCAGTATATGTTTTTTGGTCTTCAGTAAAGGGTGGCAAACATTTCAGGTCATGGCTACATGTTCTGTTTCCCAAGCCTAACAACATCTTGCTCTACAACTGAGTTTTTTGTAAATTTTATTTTATTAGCACATGTAACAAAATTGCATGCATAACTAGAAAATTCTATATATCAAAATCAATTGGTATTTTTAAATCATTTTCTCTCACCCACCCACATGGAAAAACCCCAAGAAGAATGCAAATAAGAAAGAATAGACTGATTTTTTTAAAACAATACTAGATATTACCTTCTAACACAACTACCATTATATCTTTTAAATATGAAGTACATAGTAAAATAAAACACTACTGTGCAACACATAACACTTAATCAAAATCTAAATATATTATAAAGAAAACAAACAGCATCTAATAAAGTAAAATAAAATTATATAATTAAGATGAAGCTGGGGAGTGACAAAGTTCGTACCGAATTCTACCAATTGACATATAAAGATATAACACTAATCTTTTGCATATATGGGAACCAAATTTTCAAAAAAATTAATCATATTTGTTCTTTATATGTGATCTTTTCCAAAGGTATACAGCTTCGCATTTCATCATGCCATCTATTTAATACCAAATCCATATCCAATTTCCATGAAACTGCTATACATTTCCTGGCAACTGCCAGTGTGACTTTTAAAAATTATTTTTGAAATCAATTTAATTTTAAATCTGGACTAATCTTTGATATATCTCCAAAAGAAAGAGCATAGGGTTTCCTCAGAGGTTTAGCACCTATTACCTGTTGAAGAAAATCTATTAAATTAGTCAAAAAAAAATTCAGTTTGGGGCATGTCCACGTAGAATGTAAAAACATGCCTGTTTCCTGTTTACATCGAAAACACTAATCCAAAAATTCTAACTTCAATTTATTAGGCTTTTGTGGTATAATATATAACTGATGTATGAAATTGTATTGCACCATTCTATAGCTAATATTTATTGTATTTTTCATACTATCATAACATATTTGTGTCCAATTTATATCTATACCCAAGTCCATTTATAACTTTTGTTTAGATTATTAAAAATCTTTCTTCTTTACTCCCCTCAAAAGTAATAAATACATAACTGGTATCAACTTTTTTTTATTTTGAATTTAATGTTATTTCATTTCTTCTAATAGTAAATAGGATGTAGTTAATCTTTCTTGTAAATTAACCTTTAATTGATAATATCCAAATATTGTATTATTTTGTATTCCATATTTAACTTTCAATTGGTCAAATATCTGCCTTGATAACAATCTTTAATACATTTTATTCCTTTATTGACCAGTTAATAAAATTTATATTACTCAACATAAACAGGATCAACTATTTTGTACCAGCAGCATCCTCGCTGAACCATATCCCTCAACTTCCATGGCTCATTCTGACCAAATGTGTATCTGTTTCTCCATTTAATAATACCTCATTCCATTTCTATAGAAATTCTTCTGATTCTTTTTCACTTATTTTATTCATTTCTATATTAATCCAAGCCACATTTTCTTCTTCCTCAAAACAGAAGAAAGAAAACGTAGTTGGGCTGCTTTAAAATAATACTCAAAATTTGGAAGTTGTAAACCTCCCAATTCAAATCTCCAAGTTAATTTTTCCATAGAAATCCTCAACATCTTGCCTTTCCACAAGAATTTTCTTATCATTTTATTTAAATCCTTTAAAAACATTTTAGGAATATCATTGCACCCATGGAAAAATATTCATTTTGATACAATTTACTTGGCCAATTAATGTAGTCAGTAAATCAATCTATTTTTTTTTTAAATCCTCTTCAATTTTCTTAAACAATGGTCCATAATTAATTTTAAAAAGATTCTCTAACTGGTTATCAATTCTAATTCTCAAATATTTTATCCCACATTCAGGCCATTTAAATTTCATATTTTGCCAACATTGCATATAGTCAATGGCATCATTTCATTTTTATCTAAATTAACTTTATATCCTGAGACTTTTCTGTTTTGTTCAAATTGCATATGTAGTTTATCTAATGAATTTTCTGGATCTATCAAATAAATAATTACATCATCTGCAAATAAACTAATTTTATGTTCGTTAGCACCTATTTTAATACCCTTAATATCTACGTCTGTTCTAATTAATTCAGCTAACGGTTCAATTACTAGCACAAAGAGAGCTGGTGATAATGGACAATCTTGTTCATATAATCAGACATGTGACCATTTATCACTACTCTTGGTTTTGGTTCAATGTATACTTTTATCCAAATTTAGCAAGCGTCTTAAAAAGAAAGTCCCATTCTACTCAATCAAATGCCTTCTCTGCAACTAAAGTCACTGCTACACAAATTTTATTTCTTTTGAGCTAGATGAATTAAACTAATCAACCTAGTTACATTGTCTGCCGATTTATTTAAAAAAAATCCTGTTTGATCCTTGTTAATTAATTTTGGGTAAAAAAAATTTCAAGCCTATTTTGCCAATAATTTAGCCACTATCTTGTAATCCACATTCAATAGAGATACCGGCCAATAAGATGATGACATTGATGGATATTTACCTTTTTCTGGAATTACCGTTATAATTGCTGTCTTAAAGGAGTCAGGTAAATTTCCAGTTTCTTCCAATTGTATGAAAACTTTCATAAATGTAGGGATTGTAATTGTGCTTGCCAAGTGTAATCCTGGTGATAGCATACGAAGGAAGTGTAACCAGCAGCAGCTCCTGACCAACTGTCTGGTGTAAATGGAATTGGGAATGAACTCACTGTGGAGCATGTAATGCTGAGTACATTCAGTAGGCTGCACAGGCAGAAAAGAGATGGGTGAGCAGTGCAGGAAAGCACTATAGTGCTGGAGATTCCATGGCTATCCCCATACCATTAGGGAAAGCAGAAAGAGCTAAGGTTATGGCACAATGGGTGAATGCAACTTGTGAAGGTGGAAGGAAGAGTGTGAAAAAGCAACCTTTAGAGATGTGATTTACTTTTTAAAAAGGAATAGACTACATTTCTCTGGCCACAGACAAGAATTTTGAATGAATACAAATGATTGGCATGGATGCAGTGAGACAAAGGCCATTACTGTGCTGTGTGAGAAAACATTCAAGTTTGCTCAATTTCTATATAGCTCATTAACCCAGTTAACACCCGGGTGAAAAACTTCTTCAGACTCTCTAAAGCCTCTATAATAACGTTTTTGTAATGTAACCAGAACTACACCCAATGTTTATTGTGGTACGTGAAAATTCTATTCTCTCTGAGGAATCTCAGACATGTAAAACTACCAGAAAGTATTGAGATTGGAATAGCTTCACTCCCCAGACACTCAGAGTCAGGACCCCAGTCCTTCCCATGGTCACAATGAGATTCTTTGCCACTTTGACATTCAATTCCAACAGAGTCTAAATCTGTGCAACCAGAGGCCTGTTCCCAGGAGGGCTGAGACAACTGCTTTTACAGGCCCACTCTGGTGCAATAATTGCCAATGAACTCCCTCAATCCCCTCCATTCCTGACACAAAACAAAAGGCAGTAGCAACCAGTGTAAGGATAGATGATTCAGCCTCAACACTGCCACAATGTTGCTCCTGCAGGAGCCTGGGCAGATTACTAAGCCTGATTAACTTTTCTTCCACCTTGCTTAACCTTTCAGAAAAGTGAACATTTGAAGCAGAATTTCATTTGGTGGAATTAAACGTCTGTTGTAAGGAGCAGAGACTCGACTGAAGTAAAAACACACTGCTGGAGAAACTCAGCAGGTCAAAGAGTGTCCTTTATATAGCAACATTTTGCTCACACCTTGATGAAGGGCTTGAGCCCACAATGTTGGCTGTGTATATTTATCTTTGCTACATAAAGCACACTGTTTGACCTGCTAAGTTTCTCCTGCTTTGTGTTTTACTTGTCCGTTGTAAAACAAGATTAATAGCAAAAATTCCATTGCACGCTTATTTGTAGAAACACATGAAAGATTAAAATTTAATAATTAACAACCTATTACATGTCACACAGAACTTCAAAGGAATTTTAGTGAAAACATGCTGGAGGAAATCAGCAGGTCTCACAGCGTCCACAGGAGGTAAAGATTTTAAAACTGACGTTTTGGGCCTGAGCCCTTCTTCAAAGATTCACTCACTTCAAAGGAATTTATATTAACGTTCAGGTTTTTAAATGGTTTGTAAAGCCCTTTTTGTGAAATGATAACAGTTTTTACAAATTCAGCTGTTTCTTTCTAAAAAACTTACTTAGGTCTGAGGTTCTCTGGGGAGTCAGGTAGCAAAACCAACAAACTCTGGTACCATTGAGTTGTGAAGGGCAGTGAAAGAACTCAGTGTGACACTTTTGAACTCTCTCCCTTGCCTGCTTGCAGTTCTGTCTGGAAAACTGAACACTTACCTATGTCTTGACCAAGTTTAGAGCAACACTGATAGCAACATTCATGATAATCTATGTCCCCTCCATTTTGCTTCACGAACAAAGTAATTAAGCTGGCCCAGCATGGGAAAGGTGAGGTTCACAGGAGGTTCATAAGAATATTGAGGCTGTGGAGGGTTGTTGGTTGGTCATTTAAAAGAGTTGTCTTGTGGCTGAGCAGAGGAGTTTGAGGATCATTAAATGCTGCATGATGTTATGGGAAAGCGGACACAGTGACACAGTTTGTCAAAGTGAACCAACAACAATTTAAATGACTGCAGCAAGAGCTCAAAACATTGTTTGTCGTTGGTTTGTCTTGTCTGCAGGGAAATCAGGCAAAGGTCTTTAGTTAATGTTCTTCTCAATGGTCTGACAGAATGCAATTGGTTGGTCACTACCTCCTTTCTCTTGGACTCCAGGAAACAAAACTGGATGGATATAAAGGTATCATCACTGCAGGCTGCACCATATATTCCAGTTACTCAGGGAAACTGTGATTAACTTGGACACTCAAAGTTGTGAACTATTCTTCCTGCTGTTCTGAAAAGAGCATGTTTAAATAAAAACATCAGAACAACAAGATTACTGTAAACAGTTGCAGAAAACAAACGGCAAAAAGGTCTTCACCAAGGATAGCACAGTGGTTGGTTCCAATGCCTCAAGCAGCACAACCCAGCTTCAATCCCACCCTCTCCTACGGTCTGTGGATTCTGCACATTGCCCCTCACCATACTTGGAATACTGCAGTTCTGGTCACCCAGCTGTAGGAAGAATGTAACTGAGCTGGAAAGGGTGCAGAAATGATTCACAAAAATGTTATTACGACTGAGGGGAGAGGGGGCTTGAGTTACAAGGAGAGTCTGGATAGGTTAGGACTTCCTTCTCTGGAGTGTGGGAGGCTGAGGGTGACCTTGTAGAGGTTTATACAAACATAAGGGGCATAGACGAAGTAAGTACAATCTTTTTCTCCAGAGTGGTAAATCTAAAACTAGAAAGCTTAGGTTTAATGCAAGAGGGAAAAGATTTAGAAAGATTCCTGAGGATACCTTAACACAGAAGGTGCTGGGAATGTGGAACGAGCTACCAAAGCAAGTGGTATAGCCAGGGACAATTATAATGCTCAGAAGTAATTTAGACAGGTACATGGATAGGAAAGGTGCAGAGGGATAATGGCCAATTGTATGCAAATGGGACCAGCTTGGGTTGAAAACCCTGGTTGGCATTGACATTGGGCCGAAGAGCCTATTCCAAGGTCTAAGACTCTGACTATGGATTTCTCCAGGGAGCTCTGTTTCCTCCCACATCCCAAACTGTACATTACTCCTGGAATAGGTGGGTGGTGGGAGAATCAGTGGGAGTTGATGACGATAGTGGGAAATGAGTGGATTGATGGTATTGCTCTAGAAGAGAGCAGTCTCGCTAGGCCCAATGGTCTCTGTGTTAAAACCTAATCAGAAAATAGAATGAGCAAGAATAGAGACAATAAAAACTATTTCTTTGGAAGGTGGGGAAAACAGAAGACCATGTAGCCACTAGGATGTCCAGATAAAACCTCTATCTCAAGGGAAGTTAGAATTTGGACTTGCTCAGAGAGATGATGTTGGAGGTGAATAATATGCAATTAAGTCAGCTTTAGACAAGCAGATGAGAAAGAAAAGTACAAAAGGTTACACTGATAATCACACAGGAGACTGCAGGTGCTGGAATATGAAGCTAAAGGCCACCTACTGGAGGGCATCAAAGAGTCAAGCAGCATCAGAGAGAGAGCAATTCAGGCCGGAACCCTTCATCAGAACTGACCATTACATTGACAATTCTTTTTCTCCCACTGGTGCTGCTTGTTACAAAGATAATTATTTGAAGGTCAGGTGGTAACTGCTAAGACAAAGTAGTTGGGTTAAACAACACCATGAGTGCACAGAGAGAGCAGGTACTACTCACTCCACAAGGAAATATTTGGGTGTTCACATTTGATTAAATCATATCCTTGAGAAACAGCATACTACAGCAATCTACTGGGGAACAGGATTGGCCTATTGGAATGCAAAATTTTTCACAGATGCTGCACAATTACTTGATAATATAGGCATCCCCACTGATAGGATATGGGTCTTCCTGTTGAACTTTGCACTGACCATGTCTTCAGTGATCTTTTCAGGGAGATTGAGTTGCAGCCTGTACTTCTCACAAACATCCAAAACCATGTCATCCTGTATCAGAGGCAGATAGAAGTTAATGGTCCATATTTATTTTACCTCATCAAAATATACAATGTAAACACAATGTTAAATATCAGTTGAAACTAGTTTCTCATTGATTCATTCTACAGATATAGAAGTGACTTCCTGCCTGATGTAGCTACACAATGAAGGTGCTCATTAAGATAAGTACTATGTTGGGTATGTCCTTGGCCCTGTTATCTGGTGACTTGCATATGGCTACCCAATTAACCCATTCCATTTTAGATATCTATATGAACCAGAAAGCTACTCTGGTGACCGCCAGGACAGAGGGGCAAGGGATGGGTTACACCTGCGCCAGATACAGCGGGGAGAGCTGCTCTCACAGACTCAATTCCTGGTGGACCTTTGTGATCCACTCTGACCGATTTTTGTTACATACCTCAGCCCCTCTGACCCAAATCCCCAGCACCCTTAGGTAGTCAGAATTGACTGTGAAGGGGATGGTGGATTGGTCAGAGCAGTTACCAAAGAGCATTGTCTCACTCTTCTCCTGGCACTTGATGCAGTCTCAAATTGGCCACAGATACGGATCAGTCCCTGATTGGTCTGAATAGAAGACTGTGACATCATCCATGCGCAGGGAGGCCTTGATTTGGTTGCCTCCACTGTCTGGCAACATCATCCCTCTTCTGCCTTCATCTTTCCTGATGGATTTAGCAAAGGGCTCATTGCAGCACACAAACAAGGCAATGAGGAAGCTACTTGTTTCCCACCCATTGATTTGTACTGCACTATGGATGTTCATGCAAGACAGTTGAATACATTTCTGATTCCCTCCCCAAAGCCCATTTTGGAGAACATGTACATCATGTATGTGTGTGATATCCTGTCAAAAGCCTTCTACTAATCCATGCTGACCAGACAGGTGTCAACCCTCCTATCCTGCGTGTAGACGATGGTATATCTGAGTAGCGTGAGGCTGTCAAAGATTTTCCTGCCCAGAACTGCACAGGGTTTTGTCTGTATGGATCACCCATCCCAGAACAGACTTGAAAAGGATAAATAACAATGCTTCATGTCATTTCCCATGGAAGCAGGTGGTCTTTAAGTATTGAACTGGGCTGTGATTTACTAACCTCAGCTCAATCAGGATGTGGAAACCCAGGCAAACTAGTATCCCAATGGATTGTTTTGTATTTTAATTTACCATTCAGGAGTGAAATATCAGGAACTAAAGATTTAGTGTAAGCCTGTGTTTCCCCAGGGCACCATGGAGTCTCTGCATCACTTCCCCTCTAACAGGTAGGCAGGAGTTAATGGGCCTTGCAATGTTTAAAACAGTGAATTTTTGTTTGGAGGGGAGTGGCAATTTATAAGGTGTGATGCCAATATCTCAATTAATATGTTTTTGTTAATGGGAAGAAATATCAGCAAGGACACTCTGAAAACACCCAGATTTGTTCTTCTTGGTGTCCCGGTTTCAAAACTATGATTTAGAAAAGAAATTTTGAGAATTATGTATTCTGCTGTCAGTAGTTTACAGCCCACAACATGCAAGGAAACCTCCAGCAGCATGTACCTTTGAGACACTGAGATCACATTCTGCAACAGATGAAACTCTCGGCAACTCCACTTTCAGATGCAGAGCTTTTGGTTTTCCACTCTCATCTCTTATGACCGACATTTCATACTTTGGAGACTCCACTTTGTTTTTACACTCAGATTCTGTGCTAGAAATCTCTTGGATGAGCCCAGGGTTCTTGGGCTGTCTGATATTACTGGGCAGACAAATTGGAGGGGTATCTTCCACATTCTCCCTGCCTGTTGATTTCAGGCTTATCAGCTCTTGCAGTAATGTGGCATCGATCCCTCCCATCGCAGCCTGTACAGGCTCAGATTTTCCTGTCAGCCGTTGCCTCAGCTGCTTCTGACTGCCCTGTAGTTTCTTTTTTAGCAGCGTGTAAGACTGTGACACGCGTATGTGGTGCTGCTCTTCAATGTATTTAACAGCCAGGAGGATCAGCTGGTTTCTTTCTGCAGGGTCCTCACTTCCTTTCTGAAGCACGTCTGGGCTATATGTAATGTCAGTGACAAAATAAGTCTCTGTGGGAGGAAAATTAGAATAGACAAGTGAGTACTACATCTTTCTCCTCTCCAGCATACTTGCCCAACTTCCTGAGCCTCAGTCTGTGGGTCCTATCCCCAGATATATGCACCAAATAATCGGTTTCTGGTTCACTGAATGTTTTTCTGAAAGATTCTGTAATGGGAGGGTCACATGACCCCTCCAGCATGAACTTGGCTGGAAGTCAACTCACCTGCTAACTAAGGCTCAGCAGGCCCACACGCAAGTGCACACCTTGCTGTTGGCACCTTTGAATGTGCTTTGGTACTTGCTCCCTTAATCACCTTACCTTTTGGGTATACCTGAGCCAGGCCCCTACAGTCGCTGCTGTATAAAGTCCAACACATGGAACAGTTGGGCCTCTTTTCCTTGAGGATCGAACCCTAGCTCCACTCCAAGTGGCAAGTCGTGGTCGACGTCGGACAAAGCATTACCATTGTAAGGTGTGTGCTGTTAAAGGGTGGGGAGCTATAGTTGGTGCATGCCCGTGAGACTGCTGCAATTAAACCTTATCTACTGTAGTGCCATGCCTACCAGTTATCTAGGGGTGGTGAGTACGGTTTTATACTGTCTTTCTATACTCGTAGATTGTAGCATGTATCAATTATTTTGTTGCATCCACTGTGTCAGCCGTGCGTGCGTGCGTGCGTGCGTGCGTGCGTGCGTGCGTGCGTGCGTGCGTGCGTGCGTGCGAGAGAAAGTATGACCCCTGTTGCAATTTCCCCTGCGTGTTGATGAAGATTCTTTCTTTATAAACGATCTGCCTTCAGACTTGTTACTTCTTGGACCCACTGAACTTGTTCTTCACATCACAGATGCTTAGAAATGGATTCGAGTTGAGAACCTTTCCTCTTTCTCTGTACATTGTTATACCCCTCAGATCCGGCAAATGAAGTCTGGAAGCAATTTGAAATCTGTTGATTATTGACTTTCCCACAAGCATCAGCTGAGGTGCTGCTGGTGAAGAGCAGATGTTGCCAGGTCACTGGAGACACTGTGTGCTTCGACGCAGAGAACTGAATGCTTATTTGAATCTGAAGATAGAACAGGCCTTGATTTAAAGTCCCAGCACCTGGTGTAATTAATCCTTGGCCAGCATGGTAAGAACTTGACACAGGAGATCGCAGATGTTGGAATCTGGAACTAAACACATTCTGCTGGAGGAACTCAGTGGGTTGAGCAGCATCCATGGGAGAAAAAGAACAGTCAATGTTTGGGGCCAAAATTCTTCTTTACGTCTCAATAAAAGGTTTTGGCTTGAAATATCAACCATTCTTCAATTGCTGATGACTCTTAACCCACTGAGTACCTCCAGCAGAGTGAGTTTGAGAAATGGGGACACCTTACAGACAATAGGTGCTGGAGTAGGCCATTTGGCCTATCAAGCCAGCACCGCCATTCATTTAGATCTTCCACTATCAGTACCCTGTCCCTGCCTTCTCCCCATAACCCTTAATTCCCCTGTCCACAGAGCATTATATAACTCCCTCTTGAACTTATCCAGAGAACCTGCCTCTACCACCCTCTGTGGCGAAGCATTCTACAGACCAACAATCCTCTGGGTAAAAAAGAAATACTCCTCTGTCCTAAAGGGCCTTCCTTCCCTGTACTCTTAAACTATGGCCTCTAGTCAGAGTCTCCCCCAACATTGGGAACATGTAATCAGTTTCTATCTTGTCCAATCCTTTAATAATCTTATATACTTCATCACATCTCCCATCCTTCTAAATTCCAACATATACAACCCCAGTTTATCCAACCTTTCGGCACATGTCAATCCTGGCATCCCAGGAACTAACCTTGCTACACTCCCTCAATAGCGAGAATGTCCTTCCTCAAATTAGGAGACTAGAACTGGACAATACTCCAGATGTGATCTCACCAGAGCCCTGTATAACTGCAGAAGGACACGTTTACTCCTATACTCTATTCCCCTTTTTATAAAGGCCATCTGATTTATTTTTCCCCACAGCTTGTTCAACCTGCATGCTACCTTTTAGTGATTGATGTACAAGTACACCTAGATCACGTTGCACTTCCCCACTCCTCAACTTGACTCCATTTAAATAATAATTTGCCTTACTGTTCCTGCCACCAAAGTGGATAACCTCACATTTATCCACATTAAACTGCATCTTCCATGCATCCACCCAGTCACCTAACCTGTCCAAGTCCCTCTGCATTTTCGTGACATCCTCTTCACACTGCCACCCAGTTTCATGTCATCTGCAAATTTGCTAATATTATTTATAATCCCCTTATCTAAATCATTAATATACATGATAAATAACTGAGGATCCAACGCCAAGCCCTGTGGGATCCCACTTGTCACATCCTTCCATCCCGAAAGTTAATCCCTACTCTGTTTCCTGTCTGTCAACCAATTTTTTTTTAATCCATGTCAGCACCCTACCCTCAATACCATGTTCTCTGATTTTGCCTACTAATCTCCTGTGTGGGACCTTATCAAAAGCCTTCTGAAAGTCCAAGTACACCACATTCAGAGATATGGAACATGTCCCATGTTCTCCCTCTTTGTCACATCCTCAAAAAATTTCAGAAGATTATTCAAGCGTGATTTTCCCCTCTGAAATCCATCTTGAATGACATGATACTATTATTTCTGTCTACGTGTTCTGTTATTTCTTCTTTTATAATGGATTCTAATATCTTCCCCACTACTACTGATGTCAGGCTAACCGGTCTCTAATTGCCTGTTTTCTCTCTCCCTCCCTTCTTTAAAGCAGCACAACATTAGCCACTTTCCAATCCACAGGCACCTCTCATGAATCTATAGAATATTGGAAAATGTTGACCAATGCATCCATAATTTCAAGAGTAACCTCCCTAAACACCCTAGGATGCAGTCCATCAGGCCCTGAGGACTTATCAGCCTTCAGTCCTTTCAATTTACTCAAGACCACATGCTTCCAAATCTGGATTTCCATCAATTCCTCCATTACCTTTTTTTGAATATTTTAATTTTTTAAACCTCAATACATACAAAAGGAAAACTATATAATGTATATGTATAAACCCCCTTCCTTCCCACCTTACTACTACTCCCTACTAACCCAAACACCAAAGAAGAATTCCTCCATTATCTCTTGTAGCCATAATTGTTTGAGTCTTTGAAAGAGTAAAAGTTCTTTCCTCCAATGGATTTACAGGTGATTCTACATGCCCCATGCATAGGCAGCTGATCTCAACCAAACCACTGATGGGACAGCTATGGTTAAATCTCTCAATGTTTAGATGGCCACAGTAAACATCACCTTTCTGGTGAACTTCCCTGGGAAGTATGGAGATGAGACAAGAGCTGGTTGCAGTAGTGATCCTCTTACCCCAGTCAACAGGTGCACAACATTCTAAGAAAAAAAAAATCAGTCTTACCTCAAACCTACCTGTGACATCAATTATTTCCTCCAATCTTCCACCACCAAGAGGGATGGGGTCCAAATCAGTCTTTGGAGCAGGGATCCTACTCCAGCTACAAAGATTTACAAACAGCAAATTCTCAACAGGCTCCTAGAAGAAAAATAAATAATTTGTGCTCAATGGAAAATTAACACAAGTTTGAAACAATTAAGTAGAATTGAACTTCAAGGATGCCCTTGTCTGTGTGCCTATCTCTCATTGAACCTCCTGGACAAACCATTGCTGGTTCACAATATAATGCCACACAAGAACAAATTATTTCAAAAACATTTGGACACTCTTTATCAATTCTTTTACAGTTGGAAATTCCATTAAGATCAGTAAAATTTGCATTTTTGCATTTTCTGCCAATAATAAAATTTGAAAATAGCAAATAAACTCGAAGTATCCAATGAGTCAGTAACAGTAACATAGTAACAGCAGCTGCCACCTCACTGGATCTACACAAAGCCCTGGTCCACCTGGATACCAAAAGCTGCACTACAGTCATCATCCCCTCAAAAATGATCAGCAAACTCCAAGACCTGGGAGTGAACACCCCACTGTGTAATTGGATCATGGATTTCCTCACCTCCAGACCCCAATCAGGGAAAATTGATAAGAACATCTCCTCCACAATCCAGTTTGGTATAACATCAGAAACCCTGGAAAATTTCTACTGAGGTGTGGTAGAAAGTGAAATGACCAGCTGCATGAAGGTCTGGTATGGAAACACCAATAACCCCTGAGCTTAAAGCCCTCCAAAAGGCAGTAGACACAGCCCAGAACAACTCAGGCAAAACTCTCCCCTCTATTGAGCACATCCACAGGGAGTGCTGCCATTGCTGAGAGCAGCAGCAATCAGCACATGCTCTGTTCTCGCTGCTGCCATCAGGAAAGAGGTAATAGGTACCACATGACTCGCACTACCAGGCTCAGGAACAGCTGCTACCCCTTTACCATTTGACTCCTCAACAACAAACTCAAACAGAGATTTATCTAAGGACCCTTACTTGTGCATTTTATTGATTTTCTTTTTGTTCTCTTTGTATTGTACAGTTTGTTCACATTTGTTATCTATATACAGTTACTTGCATGTTTACAGATTTTTCACTGTGTAAAATTTATTTTTTGCAGTACCAATTAGTGGTAATTTGTCCATGTCCACAGGAAAATGGAATCTTAGGGTTGTATGTACTCTGACAATAAATCTGAAATCTGAGTCACAGAGAATTACAGTAGGGCTTTTCTACTATCACTCTCCTAAGAAACCTACTGAAACCTTCCTCAATAGTTCTCATAATCACCCTGCACACCCCCATGCCCCCCCCCCCCCACTACCCCGCAAGGATATTGGACACATTTTGCTACAGATGTAACCTGTCTGGTTAGTGGAGGTCCCATCTTCCCAGAACTGGTCCCAGTAATCCACATCTAAGGCACCCTCTCCCAGATCATCTTCAGATATACATTCAACTGATGTTTTCTCCTTTTCCCATGTTTGTTCACACATGGGATTGGAAGCCATTCAAAGGAGAATCTCTAAGGTATGCTTCAGGGCTGCTCTTTAATCTGCCATCCAGCTCCGTCCAGCTCCCCAAAATCAAGTTCCAGGACCTCATCCCTTATTTTATCCAGATAATACTGGGAATCATGATGTCTTTAGAATTCCCTGCATCTATTCTGCAGGCACCAAGGAGGTTACGCAGTATCTTGGATTCATGGCTACAACTACTTGTCCCATTATTGAGTCTCTGGCCACGATTGCTCCTGCCTGATTGCAGATGGACTCCTCAGAGCCCTTCACCTCCATCAAATTCTAATAAAGGAATAATTCTGGAGTGAGATGCATTCTAAGGCTTTTGTGATAACCAGTTTGGCCTGTTCTCTTCCTCTGCCTCGTGGTGACTCATCTGCATTTCATTAAACTCTGTGATGGTCAGTATAGAAAACCCACATAAAGTTTAACTCTCATCACTAGAGTTGATGTTCAAGCTGCAAAGTCCTATGCTTAAAGGATTCATTGCATTCATAATGTACAAGGTTGTAGAAAGAAATGGAAGAGTCAGTGAGCGTTAGCATCAGTTGCAAATGTACCGTTATTCTGGTCCGAAAACAGGTGTGAGGCTGTGGGGCAGCAAATTGCTTCATTCCCTCTCCAAGATGATGATGGATGAATTTGTGATATGCTTCAGGGCTGCTCTCAGACATTTCGTCCAACATACTCCACAGCTGGTTCACCTGCTGCAAAAGCACATTCTCCCTCTGCTTTGTGGCCATAGTATCCTTATCTTTCCTTCAAGTCTTCAGCAATGGACCTTTGGGTAGATAGAGTGTACTGCAATTTAACAAAGCAACCTCCTTTGAAGAAGACCGCAGAGCCCACCTCACTGACTAAAGACAACAAAGGAGGAAAAACCCAACACCCAACTCCAACCAACCAATTTTCCCTTGCAACCGCTGCAACCGTGTCTGCCTGTTCCGCATCGGACTTGTCAGCCACAAACGAGCCTGCAGCTGATGTGGACATTACCCCTCCATAAATCTTTGACCACGAAGCCAAGCCAAAGAAAGAAGTGTGAAAGATGAGGCTTCTATCGGAAAACAAGCAGAGAACGTAGCATATCAAAACTATGAATGATCTGAAAAGCCTGTTCATGCTATTACCACCAAACACAACTCAACGACCAGCTGGAAATTCCTTCAAAGCTTTTTGATTTACATTCTGAGTACTAGCCATTCCGTTTTTGAGAATTTCTACCCACCTGGTTAACTGTATCTCAGAGCTGTGCAAATTGTTCAGGTTGCACTTGGAGCGTTGTACACAGTTCTGCTCACTACACCAAGGTAAAATATGGTAGCAATGGAGATAATCAGAAGAGATTTACCAAGTTATTGCCTGGAATTGTGGGCTGTTTTTACAAGGAGAGAGTGATAGTCTGGGTTTATTCTCACTGGAATGAAGGAGTGACCTTGTAGAGGTTTATAAAATTATGTGGAATATAGAGTCCTTTTCCCTGGGTAGCAGTCTAGAACTGGAGAGGGACAGAATTAAGGGAAGTAGGAGAAATCTGAGGGTAAATTTTTCCATATAGAGTGATGAAAATCTGGAATGAGTTACTTGAGGAAGTAGTAGAGGGAGATGCCATTGAAATGTTTAGAAGGCATTTGGATGGGTACAAATAGGAAATGCAGAGTAATATGGGTCTGCTGCAGGCAACTGGGATGAGCATGGATAGAGATCAGGATGGGCATGAATAAGGAGAGCTGAAGGCCCTGTTTCTGTGCTATTACAACTCTTATAATTCTACAGTATGTAACAGCTGCTCTTTTACCTCGTATCTTTCTACCATCCATGGTCACAGAAAGTCTTTGCAGGTGAAACATCTGTAATGAAAAGGATACAGACCTCAGGGGCTTTGACCAGAAACATTAGCATCGTTTCTCTTCCCACAGACGCTGTTGGCTGTTTTCAGCACTTTTGGTTTTTGTAAAGTCCATTAATGGATGGCTAAAGAACTTTTGCCAGTTTGAACAAGTGAACAATGATGGGAGTCCTGCACAGGAAAGAAATGGCAGGGGGAGGTTCTGCAATGGGAAGCATCAACAGGTGTGTGACAGGGACTGGTGGGTCAGAATGATGACCTGAAAAAGTTGATGTGGGCTTAACGGATTGTGTCTGCTTCCTCGCTGTGCGGAGAAGACTAGATAGCAAAATAGCTCTCCCTCAGTCAGTGGAGATGTGAAGAATCCTGAACCTTGACCACTTGCTGCCGATGTGTGAATATTGCAAATGACTCTTCCTTGAGCAGTAGATGCTGCCGAACTTGTTCAAATGTTCCAGCAATCAGAGTATCTGGGTCATTGGCTCAGCATCGAGCTATTGTTTGATGACCTAATATAAACTTGAGGCATGACTGCTGTTGAAATCACTGTGCAAATGCAAGTTATTGTTATTAACAATATTTTTAAGAATGAATCAATCTCTGAGCAACTGCATCAAAGCAATATACGAGATGATGGAGGAACTCAGCAGGCCAAGCATATTCAACATTTCAGCCAAAATTCTTAAACAGTAGCAAAAAACATGCATATAACCACAATAAAAGCATGTGGGGGCTGTGGGGATAGGGTGGTGGTGGAGCTCATGTGGCCAGGTACAGTTGGGAGGGGAGAAGAAATGGGAAAAACTAAGAGGTTGGGAGGAACAGCAAAGAGTTGAGGAAATGGCACACGAACAGGGAGAAGGGAGGAGGGGAGAAGGGAGGAGGGGAGAAGGGAGGAGGGGAGAAGGGAGGAGGGGAGAAGGGAGGAGGGGAGAAGGGAGGAGGGGAGAAGGGAGGAGGGGAGAAGGGAGGAGGGGAGAAGGGAGGAGGGGAGAAGGGAGGAGGGGAGAAGGGAGGAGGGGAGAAGGGAGGAGGGGAGAAGGGAGGAGGGGAGAAGGGAGGAGGGGAGAAGGGAGGAGGGGAGAAGGGAGGAGGGGAGAAGGGAGGAGGGGAGAAGGGAGGAGGGGAGAAGGGAGGAGGAGGGGAAGGGAGGAGGAGGGGAAGGGAGGGGGAAGGAAAGTGGAGGGGGGAAGGAAGTAGAGGGGGGAAGGAAAGTGGAGGGGTAGAAGGGAGGGAGGTGGAGGAGGGCAGGGCCAGATTGAGGTAAGTGCAGGGCCTGTAGCAGGTATTATAAAGGGGCCCTAAATTGTGCCAGCTGGCACTTGCGCGGTGAGGGGGGAATGTGACGGCACCCTCCCCCACCCCTCCCTTCGACGAGTTTCTGACACTGACTCTGCACATCCTCCATTTTGGTAAGTTTGAAATAGTCTTAATTATTATTAACAAAATTAAGCTAGCTTTCTCAGATCACGATATATTCAGTGATTACATCCATGATGAAAGGTTATAATAATTTTCCCTACACCCCTTTAAGCTGTCATATTTTCCATCAATCCCCCAAACCCAAACATCTACTATATTACACTGATAGTATTACTTACATGTAAGTATCAATTTCAAATGTATTCACTCAAGAAGTGTGCCCCAATACTTTTGTTCAGTCTCCATTTCTTTCACAAGTTGGGAATCAACAAATTTTCCAGTACCTGAGATACCACACTCACATAATCTGTGTTAATAATTCTGATTAAAGGTGATAATTGGCTAAAATTACCTTTAATCAGGGTTATTAACGCAGGCTATGGGTGTATGCACAAAGATGAAAACGGAAATGTTTAAGTTAAACACCCAGTCAGTCATTCATAATTACATAAAGTAGCAGAGCAAGTCAGCAAGCATTTAGCACGGGGCCCTTGAAAATGTGGGGCCTGTAGCATATGCTACTTTTGCGACTACCTTAATCTGACATTGGAGGGGGGGCACACATGAGATGGCAGAAAGGAAACTGCAAAATCTGGAGCAATTGGCCATAGAAAACCAATAATTGGAAAGAGTCAAAAAATAAAATGCTGGAGAAGCTCAGCAGGTCAGTGTGTAGCAAAGGTACCAATACATAACCAATGTTTTGGGCTTGAGCCTTTATTCAAGGCATGAGAGAATGCTGGCAAGCATCTGAACATACAGATGGGGGATTGAGGGGCTGGAAAAGGCAGGAGATGGAGGAGGGAAGGGACAGCAGCAATGAAGGGGAGGAGGGATGGTTGGGTGGGTAAGGGGGAAGTGGAAAGAAAGGAAAGGGGGAAGAAAAGGAGAGCAAGTTATGCAGAAAGCAGAGAAGTCAATGGTAATACCATTTGGCTGGTGTGTGCCCAGACGGAAGATAAGGTGTTGTTCCTCCAAACTGTGGGTGGTCAGGGTGGGATATTGCCAAAGGCCATGGACAGACATGTGGGTCTGGGAGCGTGACTCAGAATTGAAATGGTTGGCTGCTGGGAGGTTGCTGTGATTGCAGACGAAGAGTAGGTGCTGGGTGAAACAATCTCCTAATCTGCGACTGGTCTTTCCTACTTCCTATGTTTCTATATGTAGAGAAGGCCGCAAAGGGAGCACTGAATGCAATAAATATATCACTGTGGCGGTACACCATTAGGCAGACAAACTGGCCCCACTTGTCACGCACGTGGCGGGGCAGCCGGCCAAAATGGCACCGTCGGGGGTTTCCTCCCAACCTCGACAACGGGCTTGGAAGCCCCAGTGACATCGGGGGCCCCCAGTGCAGTTCTCAGCCAGGTCCGGGTTGGGAATATAAGACCAGTCAGGCAGCCTGCAATAAATCAGTTTTTGCTCACTGAACTCAACCCATCCGGTTGCGTGATCCTTCATTTAGCAGAGTAGCCGCCGCTACAATTGGTGACCCCAACAGGTACAAATGTCTTTGAACCCAACGTGAACGATCCTTCAATCAATGCTATACCCATCAAGCTTTCTGACTTCTGGGTTCAGGAGCCGGAGACCTGGTTCAGCCACGCAGAGGCTCAGTTTCACCTCCGCCAGATTTCATCGGATTCGACCAAGTTTTACCATGTGGTCAATGCCCTGAACCAGGCCACGGCCAAATGAGTGCTGCACCTCGTTCAGCACCTACCTGTGGGACCATCAAGCAGGTGTTCACCAGCTCCCTCGGCCTCTCCAGGTGCCAGCGAGCCGCTCGGATGCTGCGCCTCGAAGCCTTGTAGGACAGAACTCCAATCGAGTTGATGGACGAGATGCTCGTGCTCATGGGCGATCACACCAATTGCCCACTCTTCAAGCACTTCTTCCTCGACCATCTGTCTGAAGACATCCGGCCATACTGTCCCAGGAGAGCTTCGTTGACCCTAGGAAGGTCGCCCAAAAGGCTCAGGAGCTATGGCTCGAACGATTCCCAGAGGGCTCAGCAGTCCAGAGGTTACGAGTCTCGGGCAAGCCTTCCTCTAGCGTTGGGGTGGAACACCCAGGCCCTCAAAGAGCATAGCCAGACACAATTCATCCACTTCAGGCCTCTGCTTTTTCCACCAATGCTGGGGAGCCAAGGGTCGGAAGTGTTGTCAGCCCTGCTCGTTCCTGGGAAACGAGCAGGCTGGGTGCTGTTAATGGCTGCGGCGACTGGTCAAGAACACAGCCTTCTCTACCTACAGGATTCAGTCAGCGGCCGACGCTTCCTATCGACACCGGGTCCAGATCAGCATCATCTCGGCCACAGCCATTGAATCCTGGAACCGGCCTCAAGGTCCTCCCCTCTGTGCAGTCAACTTGACGAGATCTGAACATATGAAGACAAGACCGTCCACTTCCAGATCGGCCAGCGGAAGTTCTCATGGAGGTTCACCATTTCGTCCCCCCCAGCGTCATCCTGGTTGTCAACTTCCTCCTCGCCCACGGACTCCTGGTCGACATTCAAGGTAGGTGACTAGTAGATACCCGTACCTTCCAATCCGCTCGCCTCAACGCCTCCCGCACAGAGCAGCCTCAGATGACCATGGTCAGCACACCCAAGGACGAGTTTCAATGTATCCTGGATGAGTTCCCATCCCTCCTCAAGCCACAGTTCTCCGCCGCCTCACCACCAGTGTTTCATTACATCCCCACCCAAAGCACACCGGCTCCCGACAGATAAGCTCCAGATAGCGAAAGAAGAGTTCTCGCATCTGCAGGAACTGGGGATCATTCGATGCTCCAACAGTCCTTGGGCCTCACCACTCCACCTGGTCCCACTGACGGCTGACGCCCCTACGGAGATTATTGACGGCTTAATGATGCGACAGTACCTGACTGTTACCCGATCCCTCACATCCAGGACCTTACAGTCAACCTGCATGGCGTGAGGGAATTCTCCAAGGTCGACTTGGTGCGCGGGTATCACCAAATCCCGGTGCACTCCAAGGACATACCCAAAATGGCCATCATCACTCCCTTCAGCTTGTTTGAGTTCCTACGCATACCGTTTGGGCTCAAGAACACCACCCAGATCTTCCAGTGCCTTATGGACATAGTGGGCAGGGATTTGAATTTTGTATTCATATACCTGGATGACATCCTTGTTGCCAGCAGAGCCCAGGCACAATACAAGTCTCACCTGCGCACACTCTTCTCCCGACTGGCCGACTTCAGCCTAACGATCAATCTGGCCAGGTGCCAGTTCGGGAAAGAGTCTATGCAGTTCCTGGGCCATACCATCACGGCCAAAGGAGCCACACCTGCCGCTATGAAGGTCGTGGCAATCAGGGAGTTCCCACGCCTGGACAACCTCAAGGGGCTACAGGAGTTCATTGGTATGGTCAATTTCTATAATCGTTTCATTTCAGGCACTGTGTGCATCATGCAGCCGCTCTTCGCCTTCATTGCGGCCAAAGACAAGACACTCGCCTGGACTCCAGAGGGCAGCAGGGCATTCAAAGCCACGAAAGATGCCCTCGTGAAGGCGACCCTGCTCGACCACACACGCACCGACCTGAATATGGCGCTCTCTGTCAATGCCTCCGCCACAGCCATCGGCGCTGTCCTGGAGCAGCAGGTGAACGGACAGTGGAAACCACTGGCATTCTTTAGCCGACTTCTTTGCCCGCCAGAGCGCAAGTATAGCGCTTTCGATCGTGAGTTGCTGGGTATGTACCTGGCGGTGTGTCATTTCTGCTATTTCTTGGAGGGGAGGCCTTTCACCATTTTTACTGACCACAAACCCCTCACTCAGGTGCTCGCTATGGCAAGAGATACCTGGTCGGCCCGCCAACAGCGTCACCTCTCCTTCGTGTTGGAGTTCACCACCGACATTCGGCACAAGGCAGAGAAAGACAACGTGGTCACCAATGCACTCTCACGACTGGCCATTTGCATGCTGACACCCGGCCTCGACTTCGACCAGCTCGCTCGGGACCAGAGTGACCAGGAGATGCAGGCCTTCAGGACTGCCATCATGGGCCTGCAGTTCCAGGACCTCCAGACTCCTCATGGTGAGGGCACCGTCCTGTGCGATGTCTCCAAGGGCACCCCACAACCAGTGCCGCAGGCAGGTCTTCCACCATATCTATGAACTTTTCCACCCTTCCATCAGGTCTATGGTCTGTATGGTGGCAGATTGTTTCATCTGGCACGTGCTTCGGAAGCAGATTGCAGACTGGGCCAGAACTTGCACACATTGCCAGCTTTCCAAGGTACACAGGCACACCAGAGCGCCTGTACAAGATTTCAAGCATGTCCAGGAACGGTTCAGCCACATACATGTGGACATCGTTGGACCCTTACCCATTTCCCGAGGTAACGATTACCTTTTCACAGTGATAGACCGCACCACTCATTGGCCCAAGGTGATCCCGATGCCAGGTGCCTCCACAGACTCCTGCTCCCGAGCGCTTTTGAATGGTTGGGTTGCCCAGTTCGGCGTCCCGAACCACCTCACCAGTGATCAGGGCACCCAGTTCACCTCTGCGCTCTAGGCACAGCTCGCCAACATCACACCATGGCCTATCACCCACAGGCCAATGCACTAGTCGAGCGACTGCACCGCCAACTTAAGTCGGCACTTATGGCTCGCCTCACCGGCCCCAACTGGGTGGACAAGTTGCCTTGGGTGCTCCTGGGCATCCGCTCGACACCCAAAGAAGACCTACAGGTGTCATCAGCCAAGCTGGTCTATGGTGAACCGCGAGCCCTACCCGGTGAGTTCGTCAACGCATCTCACAAACCCCAGAAGTCACCGCATGGTCTACTTCCCCGTCTCCGGGCTCAGTTGGACTCCTTCACACCCCCACCACCGCCCAGACAAGGCACATGGGCCTCTTTCGTCCCCAGCGAGCTGTAATCCGCAGAGTACGTTTTTATCAGGTGGGGCCCATCCACAGCACCTCTACAAAGACCATACGAAGAGCCGTACAAAGTCGTCCAGCGTTCGGGATCCACTTTCACACTGGACATTGATGGTGAGAGGGAACAGTTTACAGTGGACAGGTTAAAGCCAGCCCACCTCGACCCCACCGAACCAGAAGTTGTGGCCCAACCCAAGAAGAGAGGCCGTCCGGGAAAAAAGGACATTGGCGTCAGTTCTGGGTGGCGGGGGGGGTGGTTCTGTGTGGCGGTATGCCATTAGGCAGGCGAACTGGCCCTGCTTGTCACGCACGTGGCGGGGCAGCTGGCCAAAATTGTGCCATCAGGGGTTTCCTCCTAACCTTGACACCGGGCTCAGAAGCCCACGTTTGGGGACGCACGTGACGCCCCAGTGACATCGGGGCCCCTCAGCGCGGTTCTCAGCCAGGAGTATAAGACCAGCCAGGCAGCTTGCAATAAATCAGTTTTTGCTCACTGAACTCAACCCGTCTGGTTGTGCAATCCTTCATTTAGCAGTGTAGCCACTGCTACATCACACAGATATATAAGTGAAGTGTAGCTTCACTTGAAAGGCCTGTTTGGGGCCCCAGACCATGGTGATGGAGGAGGTGTGGGCGCAAGTGTTGCACATCCTGCGGCCACAGGGGAAGGTGCAAGGGAGGGGACACAATAGGAGGAGAGAAAATCACCAGGGAGCGGTCCCTGCAGAAGCCCAAGAGGGGAGGAGAAGGAAAAGTGTGTCTGGTGGTGGGATCCTGGAAATTCTGGTGGATTACGTGTTGGATGTGGAGGCTGGTGCAGTGGTAGGTGAAGATGAGGGGGATTCTATGTTTGTTGCATCTGGGGTCAGAGCGGGCCAGGCCAGATGTGCGGAAAATGGAGGAGATGCAGATGAGGGCTGAGTTGATGGTGGGGGAGGGGAAGCCTCGTTTGTGGAAGAAGGCAAACATTTCAGAAGCTCTGGACTAGAAAACATCATCTGGGTGTGAGGGATACTGGAATGTTAGGAGTCCAGAGATACTGGAAGCAAGTGTCAATTAAGAATAAAGTATTATGGGTTAACTTAAGGTGAAGGGATACTGGAATGTGAGGAGTCAAGCAAGTGCCAATTAAGAATAAAGTATTATGGGTTAAATCAGGGTGAAGGGATGCTGGAATGAGAGGAAGGGTTGTAAAAGTGTAATGAACTAAGGATCTTCAAAACAGAATAACAAGTAGATAGCTTTAGCAAGTCTTAGGGATTGATTAATGAGTGAAGAACAAAGACATGATACTTCTCTGGCTAACAAGTTTGCAGGAAAACACATAAACTGATAAGAAGTTAGAATCCACGTGGGCAGAATTACCTAATGCTAAACCAATCCAGGAGGCAGAAGAATGTTGGGGGGAAGGTATCTCTGTACTGAAATGAAATGTATAAAAGTTGGGTCAGCCCCAGTATCTGTGTGTATTCCCAGGGTAAGGGGAAGCACCCAACTTTGCATTGTTGTAATAGTTCTTTGTTCTCAATTTTTGTCTCGAGCAAATTCTGTGAAGGTACTTCTGTTTCTCACATGGGGAACAGAGAGACCGAGAAACTGAGAGAAGGGGATGGAATCCTTGCAGGGGACAGGGTGTGAGGAAGTGGAGTCTAGGTGGTTGTGGGAGTTGGAGGGTTTGTAAAATATGTCTCCCGAGATGGAGACAGAGAGATCCATGGAGGGGAGGGTGTTGTGGGAGATGGACCAGGTGAGTTTGAGATCGGGGTTGAAGGTGGCTGCGAAGTGGGTGAAGCTGATAAGCTCATCGCGGATACATGAGCCATCCCCAATGTGGTGGAGGAAGAGTTGAGGGACCTGCAGTCGGCATTGCTCCTCAAAGCCCCCAAACAGGCCGGTGTCGCTGGTAAGTACCTTTGGGTACTCCTGTAATTTGGAGGAAGTGAGGACCAGTTCTGCCAGACAGAGGAGGGTGACCGGCCGCACCGTCCGAACGAGTACCTTGTGGTGCCGCTCCCACTGCGTGCCGGAGCCGCGAAGCGAACCCAGGAGAAGCGGGCGAGCCGAGCCTCCGCCGCAGCGCGTCCTTTCGCGTTCGTTACCCTGGTAACCGGCACCGGAAGTGGCAGCGGGTTCCGGAAACCATCCTTTAAATCTCCTCGCCATTCATAGTAATATAAAATGTTCAGGACGTTTATCAATTGTGCAAGAAGAGAACAAGCCAACACAACCGATAACATCCCGCGCGGCAGAAAGGAAACAGCAGAATCTGGAGCAATAAATATCGCTGGATATTTAACGGTCCGTGATGAACTGGGGCATTGTTTACCCACGGCGGTCCGGCCAGGTCCGCCGTCCGGACGAAACTTAGCTCAGAAACAGTTGATCAGTCCCGTCTCTGGCGACGGATCTTCGCTGTGCCGCCCGGAGCGGTGAGGTGGTGGCAACGACTTCCGGTCGGATCCGAGTCGGCAGGGAGTGGCCGGGCGGGCAGGTAAACCCATGGGACCGGTCTGGGGGGGTCGGGTCCGGACAGGATAGTGAGCGGTCAGAGGCTCGAGTCAATCAGCAGCAACAGCATCTCACGGGGAACGAATCTGAGGCCCCCACCCCCACCCGTGGGTTTGTGGTTGAGGTCCCTCTTTCCCCAGGACGATTCTGGGCTTCAGGTTCCACATGGGCACCAACAAGGCGACACCACCCCCATGGGCCCTGTAGTGAGGGTCAGCCCAGGGGCTCAGCAACGGGTTAGGCAGCTCCACGCAGCCTGTCTGGGCTCTCCCTGTACAGGATAACTGGAAAAAGGCTCCCTCGTTAACTTGGGAGACCTTCATTTCATAGTTCAGTGTTGGATACACAATAGGCATGAAAGGAAGGAATCGTTGAATTTTTCCAGCGAAATAAGCATTCAGTAACAAAATTCTAGCCATTTGATGTTTCACCATTGCAATCAATTCCACCATAACTGAGGATTCACGATTCTTACATCTGCTGGATAAGAATTTGTTTTAACTGAACTCATTAAGCCATCCCTGCTTGCCCTAACTGGTGTCACTATTCTTAGACACACATACACAAGGCATGCAGATTTTGTTTTTGTAGCAAGAAATTCATTTTTGGTTTCTGTTGTGCAAAAAAAAACTGGTGGCAAATAAGAGATACTTTTAATTAATAAGTTGTTTAGCCTTTTGAAAATGGAAACCTTTAAACCTCTGAGGATTGTTATTGACACCAATGGTGAAAGGAGCAGCTAACCATTGAAGTTAAGGATGATAATGTATCAAATGCCTTCTGAAACCCAAATGTACCACATCTACATATTCCTATCAATTCTGCTTGTTGCATCCTCAAGACTCCAGCAAATTTACCTCTCAAAGAACCATGTGGACATAATTGCGCTAAGTCTCTGGAAGACGTGGTTCCTCTTCTTACCTCCCAGAGAATCATTCCAGGAATGAATTAGGGATGTTGATTCAGTACTTTCCTTCAATTTTAATGGTGGAGGACACAATAAATGTGATGTCTGATAGCTTCAAACACTGTAGAAGAACTATTAATCACTATCACAAGGGACAATGTATTGCAAAAACTAATGAGACTAAAGGCTAGCAAGTCACCAAGTGATGAAGCTGAGGGTGTTAAAAAACTAACAGTGGAGTTAGTGCAGACATTAATAAAGTTTGTAAAAATTCTGAGTTGCAAGAATCTAACTGCAAGCCTGACTCCATTGTTCAAGAAGGAAGGAAGAAAAAAAGCAGGAAACTATAGGCCTGACAGGCAAACATCTTTTGTTGGCAAGATCCTGGACTTGTGATCTTTGAACAGTACAGGAATAGACCCTTCACCCATGTGTCTGCCAAACATGTCAGAATCAGAACAAGTGAGAGGGTTATCAGTGAGTCTTCCGACGAATCAGAATTTACAATCACCACATGTCACAAAATTTGTCACAAAACATACATTAGTGTAAAGGAAGAGAAAGTGAGGTAGTGTCTGTGGTTCATTGTTCAGTCAGAAACTTGATGGTGGAAGGGAAGAAGCTGTCATTGTGCTGTTGGGTGTTCCTCTTCAGGCACCTGTACCTCCTTCCTAATGTTAGTCATGAGAGGTGTTGACTAAATCAAACTAAAAATCTGCTGCCAGCACCTGGTAGATATCCCTCCATTGCTCTCGTATTCATGTGTCCTGAAGCTTCTTAAATACTACTATTGTATGTGCTTAAGCTGTTTTTCCTGGCAGCCTATTTCCATGCACCTACCTCTCTGTAAAATATTTGCCCCACACATCTCCCCTAAACTTCCTCCTGTGTTTGAAATTATGGTTTCTGACATCATTTGCTATGCTTTAACTTGGTACATCACTGTAGAAGCCACTTCAATTATGAGGTTAGTTTGAGGATGTAATTCCTTGATTAGTAAGGGTGTCAAAAGTTACGGGGAGAAGGCAGGAGAATGAGGTTGAGGGAAAAACACATCATCCATGAATTGAGTGGCAGAGCAAATTTAATGGACTGAATCATCCAATTCTACTACATCTAATGTGATCCAGATTGATACTGTTTTTTCATTTATTAGGATATAAATCACAATGTCTCGAATTCCCATGGGTAAAGTTCTTCTGCGAAATGTTATGCGCCACACTGATGCACACAACAAGGTAAATTTGTCCCACTTCTCTTTTTTAAGCTGAAATCTGTAGCAAAGAAAAACTCTGAATTTATAGTAAAGTCAGCACTCACATCGTTGTATAAAATTGATGCTATTAAACTGAAATCCAGATTTTGCTGTCATTTACCTTGTGGCAATTGTTGAACTTCAATCAATGTCAGTGTGGAATCAGTGACATGAAAGGATCTTCAATATTTTTAAACACTTATTCATAGGATGTGGGTCTAGCTGGCAGAGCACAAATTCTGCTGTTGACTCAGCCTGATGTCTTCCCAGTTTCAATGAACTAGCGAGGGGTTCAAACTTTCCTTTGGCTTTCTGCAGATTCAAGAAGAATCAGAAATGTGGAAGATTAGAGAAAAAGAGAAGCAAACATACAAGATGAGATTTCTCCAACAGCAGAGAAAGTATGTGAGCTTACCAGGGTAAGCATTTTGAAAAGTTAGTCTTGGATGGGCTTTTTCTGTCTGTGGAAGCATTGATAATGCTCACTTGGATGAGGAGATGTCCTAAAAATCTGATTGTAATTTTTGTCAAAATGTTAAATGTAACATTGCCTGTTTATTTTTCCTAAAAGTGTTCATGATATTTTAAAGTTTAGAAAAGCTAGGGAAAAGGGAGTAGATCACTCAAAGCTCAAAATAGTTAATTAGAGAAATAAACTATTTTGATGGGACAGTATCACATCAGTTGTGGATAAATTGGGATTGAAACTTGGCTGGCCAAAGTGAGATTGATTAGGAGGGAACTGGTGAGAAATTAAACCAGATTGACCAAAATGGTAAAGAGTAAAATAAAGCAGGAAAAAGAGCACATCATAGAAGCCAACTTGTTAGCACAAGTGAGAACAAGGCAGATTACAGATAGATCAGAGAGAAAAATTGAAAGGAAATAAACGATGGAGTAAGAGAAGATGAGTAAAGATCAATAGCAAACATCGAAGCGAATCCAAAAGTATTTTATTACCATGTGAAGAAGAAAAGGATTGTAAAAGAGAAAGTGACATGGATATATACAGTGGAAAGCTTAGTTTTGTGTTGCTAACAATGTATCTGAGTGTACAAAGCACAATTTCCAAATAACCTTGTAGGTTTAGTAGGAGGATGGCAACTCACAAGATCACAAGAAAAAGGAACAGAAGCAGGCCATTTGGCCCATTGAGTCTGCAACTGAAGTCCATGCAGACAGACCAGTTGAATGTGTTTCATCTTGAATCAAAAATGAGATGGGCTTCAGGAAAGGAAACCTACCATCTTTAGTCAGAACAGCGACTCATAACCTCTAATAATGACTGTTAATTGATTGGGCAATTTGTGATAGACTATAAAAGCCAGCATTTCCCCTGAGACTCAAATCCTATGAATTTTTAAAAAATTTAAAAATCTGAAATAAATCGAAAAAAAACTCAGCAAATCGGGTAGTATCTGTTAAGAGAGAATAGTTACAAGACAGAATTTGAAACTTAAAAATGTCACCCCAAAACCAAGAGTTGTCTTATACACCAAGGATAAAATCTGAACCTGAATATCCTGTGGTTCAGAGTGTCCCCCATGGCGATGGAGAGCAACATAAAACACTTGAATTACTCCTTTGGTCCTACCACAAAATATTTTTCTACTGAAACTTGCGTTTGGGAAGTTGGATTAATAGTAATGTTATATTAAAACATTATAAACCTGTATAACATAGCTTAAAATAACAACGCATCAAATGAAGCTAACAATCGCCATTGGCAACAGCTGACAGGGTTTCTTGAAAGGCTCAAGATTTCACTTCTTCATAAACAGCAGCACTCTTTCTGGTTGAACATTAATCTCCAGTTACCGTAAAACTCCACCGTGGCTCCAACCGATAAACAAAGGAAATATGAAGCTACTTTTAAGCTACTGAAAGTGGTATATACTCAAAATCCTGTAAAAGAACTAATGGCTAAGTGATGGCACTACTGTTTATGTTACACCAGCTTGTAACGTTTGATGCTTATGCTAGATAATTGACTATATTTTGCCATTACTTTAAATGAATTGACTATATTTTAAATAACCAGGATTGTTGCTTAGTGTGCCTATCAACTGGTCAGTGGGATGGATGGTAAAGGACTATTGGGGCAGGAAGCGCTCAGTGGCAAGTGCTAGTCTTGGGGCAGTCTTATACAGTGAGTATAGCTCAACACTTACATATTAAGTGGAAATTCTGGTGGGGCGGGGGGTGGTGCTCATCTTATACGCTCAGTCACCTTATATGCCTACATTTTAGGTAATTGTTTGAAGTTGGAGACCCTTCATGTTAACCTTGCTTCTTTTTCCAAAGATGCTGCCTGACCTGGTGAGCGTTTCCAGCATTTTCTGTTTATTTCAGATTTTCAGCATCTGCGTTTTCTTTTGATTTTCAGAAACAAATGGAAATGAGTTTGGTGGTGGGGACCAAAATGGGAAAGAATAATTTAATTACATCCTTACTGTGTCCCTGCCAGGAACCGAATGCGATGTGATGGCTATGATGATGAGGAGGAAGAACAAAAGGTAAATGCTGCAGCGCAGACGGCTTTCACCACAGCACAGGATGAGCGGGACAGCAGATACTGGACAAGGAAACTGTATGAGTTTGAAGCAAGTGACCCAAACAGGTCTGAGCCTTACCATCTTGTGTTGTTGTTTAAAGTTGAGATCCTTGGGACTATAACTAGTTGGCTCAGGCTTGTGTCCAAGTGCACAAAGAAAATTTAACAGCTTTGTTTGGAGTGTTAGATGATATTAATGAGCTATTTTCTTCATCTATTTATTACAAACCCTCTAACTCCCACAACTACCTGGATTACATGTCATCACACTCTGTCCCCTTCTCGCAATTTCTCCGTCTCCACCCTATCTGCTCCCAAGATGAGGACCCTCTGAATGTCTGCCTTCTTTCACAAACAAGGCTTCCCCACCATTATTAACTTGGCCCTCACCCGCATCGCCTCCATTCCTCACTCATCTGCCCTAGCCCCCCACGTTCCTAGAAACAAGAGGTACAGGTGAAGTGTTGCTTCACCTGAAAGGTCAGACCGTGGTGAAGGAGCAGGTATTACACCACCTACGACCACAGTGGAAGGTGCCAGGGAAGGTGATTGGTGGAGAGGGAAGAGTGCACAAGTGAGTCACGGAGGGAGTGGTCCTTACGGAAGTCTGAGAAGAGAAGGAAAAATGTGTCTGGTGTGGGGTCCTGTAGTAAGTACCAGAAATTCCTATGGATAATGTGTTGGATGCGGAAGGTGGTGGGGTGGTGGGTGAGGATGAGGGAGATTCTGTGTTTATCGTTTCTAGGGATGGGGGGGCTAGGGCAGATGAATGAGGAATGGAGGAGATGCGGGTGAGGGCCAAATTAATAATGGTGGGGAAGCCTCGTTTGTGAAAGAAGGCAGACATTCAGAGGCTCTGGATTGGAAGACCTCATCTTGGGAACAGATATGGTGGAGATGGAGAAATTGAGAGAAGGGGATGGAGTCTTTGCAGGGGACAGAGTGTGATGACATGTAGTCCAGGTAGTTGTGGGAATTAGAAGGTTTGTAATAAATAGATGAAAAAAATAGCTCATTAATATCATCTAATACTCCAAACAAAGCTGTTAAAGGATTTATATAGAAGTAATTAAATTCAATCAGAAGTTGAAACTAATGCAGAAACTGAAAGCTGAGGATTATTCTTGGAATATTGTTAATCTAATAGAATTCATGAGCTATGACCCACGTTTTTCTTAAACATGGCTTTTCTAAAATGGTAGTCCAACATTCCAACCATCACTATCAGAGAGTTCTGCCATTTGTACCCTCCAATTTGATTGTTTGATTCCTCTTTGGAAATGATGAGAGGGTGGGTAAGCTACGAAGCAAGAAATTAACAAATTAATCTTTGACATTGACTGGCTTGTCACTTGGTGATCAATTCTTCCAGGTATTGTTAAAATCAGGCTCTGCTTTGCTAGAAGTTTGCTTGATTGATCAGCAAATTTTGTGCACAAT
The DNA here is from genome assembly GCF_036971445.1 of Narcine bancroftii. Taxonomy (NCBI): domain Eukaryota; kingdom Metazoa; phylum Chordata; class Chondrichthyes; order Torpediniformes; family Narcinidae; genus Narcine; species Narcine bancroftii. The sequence goes on from NC_091476.1 coordinate 131,060,191, forward strand.
TGATTTGTATAAAATAGCCTCCTTCTTCTCCATTGGCAAAGAAGAATCATCAAAAATTACCCTTGGACAATGTTCTGTGGATATACAATAAATACATGTTCAGTTAACGTTAATTATTTTTCTTACTCATCATTTGGGAAACACTCATCTGGCAAAAGTGCATTTGTCAACCTGTTCAAAGCTGTCACTGAAAATTTTACTCATCACCTTTAATTGGCCACCTGTTGGCATTTCACTCTGGGGGTTCCATGTTAATTTGCTTCTTGACTAATACAGACTCTTGGGCTAAAAGTGGGCTGGTAGTTAAAGGGTCTTATATTTCAATAGCATCTTTGAAAATGTCCTCTTAAATGGATAACAAAATACATTTCAGCAAGAGAGTTCTTGAGTTGTTTATGGTCATGTGTACCAAGATACTGTGAAAAACATTACCATTAGTGGAACAGATAGGGCAAGAATCAAAATGAAAAGCCAGGAGATAGTATTAAAGTGAAAAGTACAATTAAATAGTGCAAGGCATAATCTTCTATTGAGAGGCCCATCCAAGATAATAGTAGAAAAGAAATTCTTAAATCCGGCAGTGCACGTTTTCAGGCTCTTGGCCACCAGGAGTGGGGAAAAGAGAGCGAGATCGAGTTGGGGTGGGTCCTTTAATATGTTGGCTGCTTCTCCAAGGCAGTGGGTGTTGAAGATGGGATTGAATGAGGAGGGGAGGTTGGTTTATGTCATTTCTGAGTCACACTCACAACTCTGCAGTTTCTTACAGTCTTGGGCAGAGCAGTGTTTGGTACTGCGATGCAACTGAGCAGCATCCTTTTCATGGTGCATCTGTAGAATTTGGTGACGAACACTGGGGGGTGTGCTAAATTTCTTAGGGCTTTTGAGCAAGTAGAAGCATTGGTGTGCTTTCTTAGGATTAATATGATTAGACCAGGACATTTATTTATTTATTTATTATTTTATTTACAGCATGGTAGAAGCCAAATCTAGCCATATAAACTTGTGCTGTTGGATTTCACCCAAATTAACTACAACCCTGTACGTTTTGAAGGGTAGGAGGAAACTGGAACACCAGGGGAAAACCCAAGCAGACATGGGAAAAACTCCTTACAGTCTTGATGTTAGGGGGCAATACAGGGCCGAGGTGGGCAGAGATTTACAAACTCCTTACAGGCAGCGCTGGGTTCAAACCCAGGTCGCTGGCACTGTAACAGTGATGCGTTAACCATTTTGCTAACCATGCCACCCATGGGTGGTAATATTTTCTCTGAAGAACTTGAAGCTTATTTCCATCACAGCACTATTGATACAGGCTAGGGTGTGTGTTCCACCCTCCTTAATGAAGTCAATGACCAATTCATTTGAATTGCTGACATTGAGGGAGAGGTTGTTGTCCTGATACCATGTCTCGAAGTACTTCCTATAGTCTGTCTCATTGTTGTTTGAGATCCAGCCTACAATGGTGGTATCGTCCACAAGCTTTAGCTGGAGTGGGGCACATCATCATGAGGGTATAGAGAGTTTAGTAGGGGGCTGAGTACTCTGCCCTCCAGGCGTCTGTGTTCAAGTTTATAGTGGAGGGGATGTTGTTACCAATTCTCCAATCCTCTGGCTTTGCCCAAGTCTGCAGTCCCTGCTGGTAGACACCCTGTGCATGATCGACATCCTTCCATTCCCTACCTTTTCATGTGCCTCGTAAAAATGGTGGTTTCTGTTTTGACCATCTCCCTGACAGCATTTTTCTGGCACTAAGCACTCTGTGTAGTAGTAAAAAAAAAAATAAAAAAAAAAAAAAATAAAATAAATAAATAAATAAATAAATAAATAAATAAATAGATGGATAGATAAATAAATAGATGGATAGATAGATAGATAAATAGCAACTGAACTAAAAACTTAGCTTTGCCAACCTCCTTTAAATTTCCCAGCATACCCCCCCCCACCTCCCCTAAACACTGCCTACTATTATTTAACACTTCCACCCTGGGGAAAGGCTCTGACTGTCTTCCGCATTTATGCTTCTCGTCATGTTTAAGAGGCAGACGTCAATTATTTTATTTGGCATCATAGTCAGCACAGACGTGGGTGAAGTTCTTGTTCCTCTAATGCACTGTACTCTGTTCTATAAGACATCAGTGTCTTCTCCTTTTGATGCTAATTTGTTTGAATTCTACTGTCCCATCCTTGAACTCTCCAACTCCATAGCAACCCACAAGAATTTTTGTTCGTTTCAATGAGATCACCCCTTTTCCCCTAAATTCAAGAGAGTTACAGGCCCACTCTGTTTAATCTCTCCTCATGTGACAGATCTGCTCTCCAGGAATCAGACTTTTGAATCTTTGCTACATTTCCTCATTAAGACCTCATCACTATTGACTAGTTCTGTGTACAGTTTGCCATTTTGATCCCTCATCGACCACTATGCTTTCCTGACAACTTCCATGCCCATAACATAAAATAGAATTTGCCTCTGTCTTGTGTAATCACATCCTTCATGTTGTGTAGCAGTGAAAAGTGCATGAAATGTGATGTGGTGATAGCATGAATTGCTGTTTGTAATGTGCAACAGTAGCTCAACAACTGAGCTCAACAGTAGCTCAACTACTGCAGGGCAGGTTTTTTTGTATACCTCTCATCTACCTGCCTGCTGCATCCAAGATTCCTGTCCATTGACACTTGGCAGTTAGCAGTCAGACACGTTGGGGGAAAAGAGTTGAATGTCTGAAAACTTGAACATCAAACTGCTTTTATGACATTTCTCAGTGTTGTCTGTTAATTGGGACTAATGAAGAGTTCATTAGCTTTGTTATTATTTAGCAATTAAACTGTCTTTTCTGGGTTTGTTTGTTTAGATGGGGCCACAGTGGCTATAAGGAACTTTACCCAGAGGAATTTGAATCAGAGAGGTACGTTTTAAATCTCATTGGCATAATTAGAAATATGACGATATAATCCTGATACAGATTCAGCTCTGTAAATCAGGAAGGATTGAATGTTACTCCCTCTCCTGGTTTGAATATGATTTTTTAAAATTCTGGGCTATGGGTGAGATGTGAAAGTACATAAAATAGGCCATTCTGCAAAAAATTCTCCCAATATTGAAAAATCTATTGATCTCTGCTTTGAAGACGTGATATGATTGAAACTCCACAGTCCTTCTGGAAAGATTCATCTCCAAGTGAGGGAAGAAATCTCTGCCCACCTCAGCCCTGTATTGCCCCCTAACATCAATACTGTAATTCTCTAGACCTAGACACCTCAGCCAGAGAACCCACAAGAATTTTGTTTGTTTCGATGAGATTACCCCTTTTCCCCTAAATCCAACAGTACAGGCCCACTCTGCTTAATCTCTCCTCGTGTGACAGATCTGCTCTCCAGGAATCAGACTGTTGCATCTTTGCTACATTTCCTCTGTCACAAGTACATCCTTCTGTAGGAAAGATAAGCAGATCTTGCACGACATTCCCGATGTAATGCTTTGTGCAACTGAGGAAAGACATCTTGTGCTAGAATCTTCAGTTTGCTCTCCTCACTTGCAGTACTTCCAGATGGTCTGAATGCTGGCACATTCTTTCACTAAAAAAATTCCACATGAGTGATCTTGCTTTGTTTTATATTTTAGCCATTGTCAGTGGTGGCCATAGCACATTTAAGGGGACCACGGTCTGAAATCATGATTTTTTTTTTTTGGTGTTTTATTTACTCTGTAGGAGAGAAGTATGGAAGAAACCAACTAAACGACTTTTTCATGGGGATGGTGGGGTTGGGGGGGGGGGGGGGTGGGTGGTCCATAAACATTGAGAAGGGTCCATAGCCAAAATAGGTTGAGACTGTTTTTTTTTTTTTTTAGACCATCATCTAGGTTCCTGCCCTTTCATTTAATGTCTGTAATTCCCAGAAGGTTGAGTGTACTCCTCTTGGGTCTCTGCATCATCAGGAAATGTGGCTATATTACACAATTTCCCCCACCAAAATCACGGATATGAACTATGAGTAGCCACACTTCCAGCTCAGTCTCTGTACAACCTCACTTCGTCACAGCCTCGCGACCTGAAAATAATCCATTACTCTCTACTGTGTTCTGCCTGTTAACTAATCCTCAATCCATGCCAAAAATTGCTCTCTAATTTTGACTATCATCTGTTATCCATGAACCTGTGAATATCCAAATTCACCGCATCCACTGGCTTGTCGAGTAAATTAGGTGTAGCCTCAAATCCTTCATCAGATTTGTCAGAAACTATTTCCCTTTTCACAAATCCACATTCAGTCTGCCCAATCCTGATATTTACTTCAAGCCTTGTTACCACGAAATCAATAGATTCCTGCCATTTTCCTCCTAAAGATACTTGAGCTAACTGATCTGTTTTCCCCTTTTTTGTTACCTCATCCTTAAATTATAGATTATATAAATTATTTCTCTTCAAAGCTGCTGTAGAGCCTATGAACATTTGCATCCTTGAGCACAAACCAATAATGATGCCTTGAGGATGAGAGAATATCAGAGCTGTCTTTGTTGTATTTTTCCCTAAATATGAAAAGTTATTTAGGGACAAATAAGATCAGAAATAAAATCAGAAAGATTTCAATCTTTTTATGAATCACATTATTAATTGCAGACTGCATTGATCAATCAGATTTCCAATCCAGCGATAAAATTTTGCCTTGTGTCCAGTGAACTTCAGCTCTATATTCTGTTGAACCACTTGGTGCTACTGCAAGCTGTGGCCTCTCATTTGTCTCCTTTACACAAGCACTTCTTCCCACTTGCTGCCTGGGCCCAGCTGGGTTTTCGCTCATCCGCTCCCTCTTCTGACTATTTTGTTTCCTGACGGTCATGCCAGCATATTGCTCACTTGGCATCAGAATTGACTGTTTTCCAATTGTAGTTTTTGCAATAAAAGATGCAGAATAGCCATCAATTCTCCAGTCTGCCATGCTTCACTTGCAGTCCCCCAGACATGTTTATATCTGGAGCAAATGGAGAGTTAGTCTATTTAAAATCCAATTAATGTTTGAATCCTTTTTAGATTTGGAGAGTTGCCAGAAGATTGGGAAGTGGCAAATGTAACCTTGCTATCACATGGCAATTAGTTTAACATCAGTGATCAGTAAGGTCTTGGGTACAATAATCCAGAGAAAAGTGAAGTTTGCATCAGTTAAGGAGATACATCACCGGTTTGTAAATAGACTTCTTGAAGTAAGAGAGAAACTCGATGAGAGGGATGCTTCGGATGTTGTCTGTATGGATTTTAAGAGAGGATTTAACAGAGTACCCAGAAAATCATAGTTAATAAAACTAAGGCTCCCAAGGAGGCAGGATCAGGATGAGCTTTTGTCAAAGTTGATGGAAGAGCAGAGAATTGTGAGTTATGATCAATGGTTCTTTCTCAGACTGAAAGATGGTTGGCCTGGTGTCTCCAAGGGGCAGTATGATAGCCATTCATATTTATTTTGACGTGTACTTGGATCTCAAAATCTAGAGTGAAACACCAACATATCTGCTGCCATCCTACAAGGAGGTGTGGCAAGCAGTGAGTTCCAGCTCATACCTGCAGTAATAACCTGGAACTTCCTACCCGTGTGGACGGTGAAAGTGGAACTTATCCACGATTTGAAAAACTGAATTGGTAATTGCCAGAACTAAACTATCAGGCAAGAGTGGGTGATTAGGAAAAAACAGAAGCATTGTACAGAAGGTGAGCGTGGACTCAATGGGCCAGATGGTGCAATAAAGCCTCAATGACGCCAGACTACTACAGGGTTTTAGCATGTGTGCCTGGTTATAAGTAGTTAAATTTTCTGTAAGAACTTACCTTTATTTTAAATTTGCAGTGACCAAAAGGATAGCGAGGATCACACTGCCAATGGGGCAGAAACCACGCACACAAAGCCTTTGAAATCTACTTCACGGAAGCGCAAACGCTCAAGTAAATCAAGCAAGAAGAAACGCAAGAAGAAATCTAGGAAAAAGGTGAGACAGAAGAAAAGCTTACAGAGTATCAATTCTTCTAGTGACAGCGAGAGCTCAGCAGAGGAGGGCTCTGATCAAAGGAAAAGAATAAAAGCCAAGAAGAAGCATCGCCAGAAGGCAACAAGGCGACAAAAGGAAGTACCCCTAAGCTCCTGTGAGAGCAGTTCATCACACAGCCACATCTCCGACACAAGTAGCAAAGATGACAGTGATTCCAAGGCCTGGCTGGATAAAAGGAAGAAGAGAAGAAGAAAGAAACGGCGGCGAAAATTTCCCGAAGTGAAGGCCGATGAAGAAAGCATAAATAGCAAAAAGAAGCGCAAAAATTGGAAAATTGCACACAATGATACGTCAGACGAGAGTGGAGATGATGAGCTGAATTAGAACTGTTGTTAGGAAGGGTTGTCAAGGAACGTGTTTAAATTGTGCGAACCTAGCATTGAAGTCAGACCAAGTGCATCATTTGGTTTAACTGACAATCTAAAAATGACATGATGGAGGTTATGAATAAACCTGTTGCAGAACACGGTGGTGATGCATTATTCCAGCCAGCTGCTCCAGTTAGCTGTCAGATTGCTGGTGCCTTTTCCTGAACATTGAACACAAAAGGACCAAGGCGATTGGGCACATACAAAACAACTGCATATATATAGCATTAAATGCAATGACCTCTCAGCTCCACAGATGACATATCAGGTCACCATCATGGAAACATCCTGTTTTTATTGTGTGTGTGTCATTGAAATGCAGGCAAATAGGAGCAATGTCACACATTAGAATCTGATTTGGATTTCCATCACTGTTTGCTTTCTAAAGACCTGAGTTATTAATAATGAAGGATGTGACAACCAAAGTGACTTTTCACCAGTTGTATGAATTTGTATTATCTCACTGCAGCAGAAGTGAGTTTGGTTGGCTTGAAGTGAAGTGAAATTAAGTTCAGAAAGAGAGGAACTTATCACCAGCCTTACTCCTGTAACTGAAGGAAACAACTCGACAGCTGGGAAATTCTGCTATAAAATGTTTTGACTGTACATTAGATTGGAAGAGCTTTTTTAAAATTAAAATTAGTGCTTAAATCTCCTTCTGATATTTCCTTTGATCTCATAGTGGAAAGCATTTAGAAGTTGCCCATGTCTCTGGATGCCCCTTTGTCGCCTAATAGTCAGATCCCATGATTGCTATTAACTTAATTGAATAACTTCTAGTTTTAGTCCAAAGTGGCAAGTTCTCGTGTAAAGCTGCATAATGTAGACTTCATGACCATGCTCTTCAGCTCAGCCCAATCTGATGTCCGGTGATGTATGTTAAATGCAATGCCAATGCAATTTAGCTTTAGAATATCAGCCTGAGGAATGCTGAAGCTGGTTGGGTTTTCCAACTATTCCCCTGGTTATAATGAACAAACTTAGCACAAATTAAGAGCGAGATTTAACAATTTTTCATCAAAAACTAACATTAGCCAGGCTTCCATGGAAAATTTCACACCACCTGTTCCTTTCCTTATACATGAATGGTCTTGCAACCTGGCTGCTCCTCAGATACTTTGCTCAGTGACTGTTCTATGTGTGAGGTTGTGCAGACCAGATGAGCTGTAAGGTTCACAGCCTTGTAGCCACTGATTGTGAAGTAGGAAGCAGACTTTCTGTTTGGTATGTCTTGAATCAATTAAAGTTAGTGTCTTCTAACTTTGTGAATGTGTGCGATTCATTCTTCTAAAAATGAGTCCCATGCAGTGATGGTGTTAAATAAACCCAGCCCAGACTTTACTGGGTTCTGATTGGGAACATTTATCAGGAGGTATTTGATCGTGACATTTAATGGAAGTTGATTCCTTTGAATTAAAAACAGTGATTGGGAGCAGCTGAGAATGTGCATAAATCTCAGGCTCCATCTGAAGAGTATTATTTCTACTTCTGGAAAGTATAAACTCTTTCTATTCACTGATACTATTTCCCAGTAAATATTTTCTGCTCTGAAGTGTCGATGGATATATCTTAACCTTGCATTCTGGTAAGCATTGTTCATGAAAGAGTGGAGTTTTGTGGAACATATTCACTGCCTGTACTGAGATAAGCAGGTTTTCAAGGATTCTGATCAATGAGGGAGAAAGGATACAAATAAGTAATATAAAAGATTAGCAAAACAATAAGATTAAGATACAGTATAACATTAACCAGCAAGCCTCATGCTATTCTGCTTGCTGGGACTCCAGGTTACCACGGCTGGCTTGGATTCCTGGGCATCAATCATGATTCTTGTCTGAGGAGTGGTTCCAGGAACTTGTTCACGGTGCATACTGATACAGAGAGCCTGCGCTTCTTTCCTGATCTACACATACTAATTGGCTATAACTCTTAAAGCTAATACATTCTTAGTGAAAGACAATTCTTACATTGTTAACTGAACAAATCTCACTTGTCCTAAAAATATCAGATTGCATTCTTTTATCTCTTGCGTCTCCGGGCTCCAAGCCTCATGGACTCCTTGAATCAGCACCTTGTCTTATCTTCCCAGTTAACGTGCCTGCTCATTTTGAGGACTGAAATGACAGCTCCATGATAACTGGATCTGTTACTAACCATCTCATTACATTCCACCCGCTGGAGTTGTCACCTCATGGATCCCACATTTCGCATTGGTTCTTGCTCTAGAATATTTAGGATTAGCTCTTCTCAGAAGCCAGTTTATTGTCCACTACTCACTGCTTACTGTTCCTTATCTGTGCAGCTTCCAACCTGAATTGTTTGTTCGCATTGAACAGTTCCTGCTTCTTCCATTTCACTGTGATCAACTGTTGCCAAATGCCTCCATCTGCTGCCTCAATTTGTTTCTCTCTGTCCACATCTTGCTCAAATTCTTGTCCCAGTTGGCAGTGCAGTCTGCCCACCATTGGGCTGGCCGGGCTTGATCCTCTTCTAGCTCTTGCTGCTGCAGCTCCTCCCAGCTCTCCCACTCACTGTCCATGCAGAGGGGTAGCTGCAGACTTGGAGTCTGTCCCCCTGACTACAGCACCCTGCAGGACACATCCTGTAAGGTTGCAGGCTGACTTGGAGGGGTGACATTGTTCACCAGCTCTGTTTCCTCACCAGAGGACTCAATGCTCTGATTAATCTTCAGAGTGAATAGTTGCCGGAATCATTGCATTCAGAACTCATTCCAAAAGCCTCAGACCCTCATGATCCCAGTTAACATGCCTGCTCATTTTGAGGACTGTGAGGTGACAATTCCTTTTTAAATAAAAAGATTTGTTATTAATCCTGATTTATGTACAGTTGGTGTTATTTAAGGTCTTGTTCTACAAATGGAACCATTGTAGGTGCTGCTTGATAAATACAAGACTCTAAAAGATGTGCCTGCCAGTTGGTATTATCCTTCCCAATTTTCATAAGTGACAGAAGTTTTTTTTAAGAGATGCATTTCACTTCCCTCCTTTCAATTCGTAATGTGGTGACTCATGCTGGCATGGAGATTCTCCATCAACACTGCTCCTTCCCTGAGGAGTGGTCAGTGCCATCCAACCATTCCCAAATCAGCATGTTGCTGGAGTTGACGCATGCCAAATAGCAGGTGGAAGATTGGATTCAGCTGAAACATTTTCCCTTCTATACCCAGAGACTGTTTGGAGTTATTTCCTAGAGATGAGGGTAGATGTGCAATGATCCATATAGCACAGATGAGTTGCAAGGTTTTAAACATGAATTTCCAGGTGCCTTCAAGGGGAAACGGTCAGGTTCCCTCACTGGAAGCTATTGCCTCATAGTTGGGGAGGTAAGAAGCCATTGTTTCAACACAGCATTACTACACAGTACAGGCCCTTCAGCCCATGATGTAGTGCTGATGTTGTACTGACCATTTTAGTCTGGGTTTCAGTGAGCCCCAGATAAAAACACGATGAAGCACAAGTTGGGTGAGAGGCCTCTCAGTTCAACAACACTGACCTCACTGCCTGAAGGGTGAGAGAGGCAGAGCCCCATCACATTTAAATTGGATCGGAGGAGAGGGGGAAGATGTGTGTGAAGAGCCTTGACCTGGAGTTATTCGGACCCAGTATTGGAAGGAGAGATACGTGTGAAGGCCTGAATGGCCTCTTGTGTTTTAATTTTTTAAAATATTCTTTATCTGCCTTTGTATTCCATCTAGAATTCGAAGGTATCAGGTTTAAGGAAATAGGGGAGAGATTTAAGAAGGGTCTGTGGGGAAATCACTCAGATGATGGCCTGTATCTAGAACAAGCTACCGGAGGAAACTAGAAGTGGCCACAAATCTGACATTTAAAAGTGTTTGGACAGATATATGGACAGGAAGGGCTGAGAAGGATGTGGACCTAATGCAGGGAAATAGGATTTACCCAGAATGCTTTCCTGTCTGAAACGTCGAATGACCAGTACTTTCTCTGATGCTGGTTGACCTACTGAGTTCTTCAGCACTTTGCATGTTAGCCCAAATGCCAACTTTGTCAGCATGGATGAGCTGGCCAGAGAGCCTGTTCCATGCTGTTTTGCTCTATGACTCTTTACCTAGTTGTCCTGCAAAATACCTTGAAAGGCAGCTCGGTTGGCATAGCGGTTAGCACAATGCCTTTACAGCGCCAGTAATCAGGACCAGACCAAGATGCTGTCTGTAAGGTGTTTGTATGTTCTTTCCATGTCTGGCAGGTTTTCTCTGGGGGCTCTGGTTTCCTCCCAATGTTCAAAATGTACTGGGAGTGTAGGTTAATGGGGTGTAAATTGGGAAGACACAGATTCATGGGCTGAAATGGCCTGTTACTGTGCTGTATGTCTAAATTAAATTAAACATTTTGCTATGTTAAAGGGTCTGTATAAATGAAATTTGCAATTGTTGTACACAGGTATTACAAAATTAGGCCTGCGCTTCTAATAATATCCAGCAGGTGGAGCTACAGCACAATCTGCCACCCTCAATGAGCCAACAGCAGATATGGAAACACTTTTCAAACAGATCATGGAGAAGTTTTCAATCTAGATATTATGTTTGCAATGAGTGTGTAGGAGGTTCTTCAATCCTAAAAATATATCTAGATATTGATCTGCATGAAAATATAGGTGGTCTGATTAGTAAGCTGGTAGACAGCTTGATGGAATTGTGAGGGAGCTGTTGAAGGATTAATCATAATATGGATCAATTGGAAATTTGGGGAGGGAAATGACAGAGTTTAATCTGGACAAGATTCAAGAATCCTTTATTGTCACAAAATAATACAAAACATGTAATATTACACAAAATTGTCTTCTATTATGCAGACAAAGAGTTGCCATAAATGTCACCCAGCACCCCCCTTACAGTATGAGAGAAAGAGAAGCAAAAAAGAGTCCCTTCAGAGTCACTGAGTGTCCACAGATTTGCCTCCAACGCCCCTGCAGCCACACAGACTCCTTTCTATTAAATCCGTCAGCAACCTGCGCCCCAGATCCAAACCTCCAACGTGATGAGGAAGTCTTCAGGCCCAGAGGCCCTTCAGGAGCCCTTATTGCCCTCCACCCTCTCAAATCCTGGCTCTGAAACTAGGTTACCACAATCTAGCAGCCCACAGCCCTTGCTGGTCGACTACCGTAGTCAGCATCCTGTAAGGTCGTCTCTGCTTCTCCTTCTCAATGGGAGGTGTTCTCCCCGTTTCTGGCATCCTATGCTGATTCCCTGCTCCCCGGAGTCTGCAACCCCTTGTGTCCACTGCTGAGCACAGGCGGTGCCATAATGGGATCAGATTGCCACAGTTGCAGAATTTTACTTACATCGCTGGCTCCTTTAACAGGCCATTTAAAGCTTATACAGAACCATCAACTTTAGGACCGAGTGATTGAACCCTTCAGAGCAGCACTCTGTCTCTGCTCCCTGGCCTCCTGGATCTCAACCAGCAGTAGCGCTGCCATTTCTGAGGTGTTGCACTTTGGGAGGTCAAATGCAAGAGGAAAATATATAGAAAATAACAGGATCCTTCTGAGCATTGAGGTAGAGGTGTCTTGGGCTGCAAAGCTCCCTGAATGTAACAGTGGGTAGTTTGATGAAGGAGTCTGTGGTGCTTGACTTCATCATTTTGAATATGTATATAAGTCAGGGGGTCAGGTTAGGGCTGTATAAAACTTCAATTGGGCCACATTTGGAATATTATGTGCAGTTCTGCTCTCTATTACTGGAAAAACGTGGAGGCTTTGGAAAGGGTGTAGAGGAGGATACTAGGATATTGCCTGGATTGGAGAGTATTAGCTATAAGGAGAGGTGGAACAAACTTGGATTAGTTTTTCTGGAGCATTGGGGACTGATGTGAAACCTGATGGAAGCTTATACAATTATAGCAGGCATTGATAGAATAGACTGAGTCTCCTCCCTCCCCCCATCCCGGGGTGTAAATGTCAAACATTAGAAGGTTTAAATTGAGAATGAAAAATTTTGGATTAGTTGGAATGGTTAATTGTGGTTGGCAGAGACGTTATGGGTATAGACCATATCTGTTCCTGTGTTGTACTATTGTTGATCCATGAACAATGTTCTAAATGACTCTCCAAGCATACATTGTCCTGGGTAAAATACTCACTCTGTGAAATGTAAAAAAATAAGTTTTTCCTTATGAAAAGTGATAGATTTAAGGGAAACTTGTTCTTGGAAAACTGAAAAGTTCTTTCTGCATTGACTGCAAATTTGAACTATTTCTGCTGTCACATTCTCACAGATGGAAATTCTTTATTTTGGAAATCTTATTGGTCTATTTACATAGAACATTACAGCATAGTGCAGGCCATTCAGCCCATGATGTTGTGCTGACTTAGATATACCTACCAGAAGCAAAATTAAACCTTTCCTACCTCATAACCCTTTATTTTTCATTCATCCACATGCCTGTCTAAGAGTGTCTTAAATGCCCCTATTGTTCCAGCCTCCACCACCACCCTTGGTAATGCATTCCAGGCACCCACAACTCTTAATAAAAAAAAATGTACTTTTAATGTCTCCCCTAAACCTTCCTCCCTTCACTTTGTACAGATGACCTCTAGTGTTTGCTATTCCCACCCTGGGAAAAAGGTGCTGGCTGTCTACCTTATCTATGTCTCTCAGAAACTTGTTTTCAATTATCTTTCAATTAATCTCTATTAATTAACTTCTCATCCTTCTTCTTTGTTAAGAAAAAAAGTGGCATTACATAGAATTACCGCATCGAAACTGTGGACATGCCCTGTGTCTGTATAAACTCTGGGAATGCTTGTCAGTGGCTGAAGATTAATCAGTCATTGACTTGCTCAACCTGGCCCTGAGCACCGCTTGAAGCATTCACAGGGTGCATGTCTACAGTGAAAGACAATATGTACACTGTTCTTCACAATCTCAGGCCCCACCGAGCACTAACACCCAATGGAGCTCAGCAATCAATCTGCACATTAACCCCCATGAAGAGCAGGGAACTTGCCCAGATAATCTATTCCTGGGTGTTGGTTGAAAGAGGAAACTTATTCAGAAGATTAGGGGACCTCCAAGCTCTTCAGACACCACCTAGGAGGGTTAGTGTGATGTTTGATGTCTTATCTCCAAAGCACACAAATGCCTGATTTATAGGTGTGAGTGCTTACCTCTGAGCTGAACAGATTGAACTCTGTACTGTGTGGTTTATTAGTTTATCACGAACACTTTGAGTCTGCTAAAGGTTGAGCAATAGTGTAAACTGACCAAAGATTAATAGTATCTGAATACAAGTAATGTACAGCTCTGTCAATGGAATGCTTTTGCCCTCAAAAGTCCATTAAAAGTATGAGGCAAGGGGGAAGGATTTGTGGCAAAACACCACAAGTGCTTTTGTTCTTTTGATGAACAACAGCTATATAAGCAGCAATGCTGTCTTAAGGGAATTGTTGATTGCAATCACGAGGAGCCAAGCTGTCATCAAAGTGCTCATGAATCTTGTCATCTGAACTGCAGACGTTAATTCTGCTCCCATGCCTTGTCAAGCTCAGTAACTTTTTCTGCCACTTGCACTGATTAAACATTTAACATTCCAGTTGATTTGGGCAATTTGGGACCCAGAAAAATGCAAAAATCAGAGTAAAATTAGATCTTGGCAACAGTCATTCTTGTAAGTGCATAATTTATTGAGGTGTGGAAGGAAAGTGTGTTTCACCTATCTCACACCTTGGAAATTTCTGTTTCTACCAATGAGGAAACGTCAGTAGGATTTCATGCCACGTCTGACATCGATGACTGATTTAGTAAAATTGTTTCAAAACATGGAGGGTTAACATTTGGATTTTCATAAGCATTTTCTAATTTTAAAAAAATTCCCATTTGTTTGTTATTGAAAATAAATTTTGGTTATCCACTTAAGGATCAACCACAGTTTTATAGCGTGCCTCTCTCAAATGCCATTTCACAAACCTTGATGAAGGGCTCAGGCCCGAAACATTGGTGGTATATCGTTACCTCCTATGGATGCTGGGAGACCTGTTATGTATTTACTACGATCGCAGCCTCGGTAGACTTTCTTGTTTCACAAACGGCCGACGTCTTTACAAAGTGAGAAAATTGTAAAACTCACAACTTTTCTTTGGTCGGACTTCTGCTGTTCTTACCTTGCCTGGCCTGGTAACGTGATATCAGCTCTCAGTAATGTGACCTCCTCATAGGACAAAAGCAATGCACTCATCTTCCCAAAAGATAGGAAAAGAATGCAAGCTTGCCTCAGCGACTGCAATGAATAGAGTAAACCATGCAGCACCAAGCTAGAGAGAGAAGAAAAGAACATTTCTGACAGTTCCACACTTGGTTTCCATGCTCATGGGCAGAGGGCTCTCAAGATTATGATAAATAGGAGCAGGAGATGGCCATCCAGCCTGTCAAGCCTGCACTGCCATTCGATGAGATAATGGCTGAGATCATAAGCTCATCTCCACCTACTTGCCTTTTCTCCATATCCCTTAATTTTATCCAACCTTGTCTTAAATATATTTACTGAAGTTGCCTTCATTGGGCAGTGAATTCTACAGATTCACAGCCCTCTGGGAAAAGCAGTTCCTCCTCATCTCTATCCTAAATCTAAAACCCTGAATCTTGAAGCTATGTCCCGGAGTTCTGGTCTCTCCCACCAATGGAAACAACTTAACTACCTCAATCTTATCTATGCCTTTCATAATTGTATAGGTTTCTATAAGATCCCCTCTCATTCTAAATGTCAGCGAATATAGTCCCAGGTGACTCAATCTCTCCTTATAGACTAACCCCTTCATCCTTGCAATCAACCTGGTGAACCTCCTCTACACCACCTCCAAAGCCAGTAATTCCATCCTCCTCACTTAGTGGACACACAGCAGGAAGGATTTCAGCCTTGGTAAAATGGAAAAGTTGTGCTTTTGCTTTTTATTTGGCACAGGACAATTAGTGAATAATTCAGTGATACTCTTTGCAGGGGTGAAACATGTTTTTCCTTATGGATTGTGCTGGGTAAGAGCACAGCCTTTTACGTGGAGGACAGATCCCTAATCTTCATCATTTGTCTGGCTGAATATCAACATATCAATATCAACATCTGCCCCCCCCCCCCCCCCTACAATCTGATACCATGCTCTTGCTGCAGATAGGACCAGGAGGAGTTGAACAAGTCATTGTAGATCAAGGCTTGCAGGCTGGCTCCCATATGTGATAAATGACACTGAGTATTGGGCTTTATTTATGGATGGTTCAAGGGACGGAGGCTCCAATTTGAAACTCTGCATAAGGGTGATGTGAGGAAAGGGGCTGGTGATCCAGAAGTTATTCTTTGCATGGACAAAAGCAGTCAAGTGGAATGGGAAGGGAACCTGAGAATAATTCCTGATTCTACAGGGGAAAAGCTCATTTGTGGCTTTGACAGAAGATGGCATATTTTCCTGTTAACCAATCCAGAGTCTTGGTAGAGGATGGCTCATCCACCAGTTAACCAATCCAAAATCTCGGTAGAGGATGGCACATTTAACCTGTTAACCAAACTGGGGTGTCTGTAGAGGATGGCATATCTACTTGTTAACTAATCTTGGATCTTGATAGAGGATGGACTGTCCACTTGTTGAACAATCCAAAGTCTCGAAGGAGGAAGGCATATCTACCTGTCTCTGTCCAGGATCTCGGCAGAGGACTGTTCAGGGTGGTTTTGATACTGCAGTCGATTGGAGAAGAGACTTTAGGATTTGGTCAGTTTGTGTTGGTGAGGAGTGATGTCATCAAGAAATTAAACAAGAAGGCTTGCAGTGAAGTACACAAATGCACTGGAGGAACTCAGCAGGTCACACAGCATCCATAGAAAGTAAAGGGAAGTGGATGTTTTGGGCTGGAGCCCAGGTATGGAGTTTGGTTATGTGCAGGTACCTGTTCTGTTAAACCTTAACTCAGCTAAACCAGAATCCAAAGGTACTGCCCAATTTCTCTCAGGGATTTGTGAACCTTTGGCATTCTTGACCTGTGAAAATTGTGGAGACAGAACCACGGAAGATGAACCATTAGGGCGTTGGAAGGCAGCGAAGTGGAGGCTAAGATCAGATCAGCCCTGATGGCATGGAATAGTAGAGCAGATTGGATGGACATCTAAAGGTGTTGTTCTGTGTGGTTGGTGAGACCAAGGTGGGCAGCATGTGGTGGGGGGGGAGGGGGGTGGGGTAAGGGCATGTGGTTTTAGAACAATAGAAAGAGCAGACTATCTGTCCGATGTAGGAGCTGCACTAAGACCAAGGCTGATGTTGAAACCATGCACCTACATCCACCGGTTCCATCCAAACATTTATTGATCTCAGCCTCAATTCCAGAACTCAGAGATTCCCAGCAAAACCTCTGAGAAACATCTTGATTCCTCAGTGCTGAAAGACTGATGCTTTGCGTGGAAATTGTGACACCTTTGTTCTGCACCCTGGACACATGCAATGACCGCTGTGTGGGGGCATTACAGTAAATAGGAAGGAAATTCCAGGCCACAGTGTCTGTGCAGAAGCATTGGCTTCAGATTTCTTGATTTAACTTGGTTGGAAGAGATGGGATTGAGGCCCAGTAATGCAGTGTGCATGGATACACCAGAGATTTCTCCCATAGAACACTACAGCACAGAAACAGAACTTTTGGCCCTTCTAGTCTGTGCCAAACTATTTTTCTGCCGAGTCCCATGGACCTGCACCTGGACCATATCACTCCATATTCCCTCCCATCCATGTACCATCTCCTCAGTTTTAGATTCTAGTCAGCACTGTGTGGCAATGCAGCATGTTGGCGTACACTCCCACTGTCTCTGTATATAAAGCAACTGAACAGAACCTCGATTCACAACAAAATTAGTGAAGAACTGTCTCTCATCAGAACTGGTATTTTCTGCCAAGTGGGATTGAGATTCATGGAACGTGACTATGAATGATATCTCCCTTATCAAGACATTCTGCAGGACAAAATTCCATTTTGGATGAAAACAGGAGGAGGTGCTGAATATTCTGATTAATGGTGATCTGCCATAATCTCCTGTTCGATTAACTGCTAGTGTGTGATTAATTTTGATTTAAATGATTGGAACAATGTACCCCCAATTCCTTAGTGATTAACATATCTGTCATTGCCACATGACAGCAGTTTCCAGTGATGGCTCTGTGCAGAATCTTTGCACTTGTCAATATGAGTCTCAGCTTGGAAAGAGGCTTCATGTCACCATCGGCTGGCCCCAGGTTAGTGATGGCATAAACACTGCTGCTGTCAGTAAATTCACCTCAGTTCCAATCTTAGAAGACCCCATATATCACTGCAGTGGTGTTTCTGTCCTGTATTGACAGTGAGATCTGAATTTGGAGAATTTACAGAGCACAGAAACAGATCCTTCGGCCCACTGAATCTGTTCCAACCATCAACCACCCATTTACACACTGGAGGCAACATGACAATTCGGCCTACCACCCACATGTCTTTGGGATGTGGGAGGAAACTGGTGCATGGGAATTTGGCGTTGACAAATGTACTCCTTACAACCCAGACCATAGCTGGCAGATCTATTTTAAGTCTTGCATGACTTCCTTGCCTTATCCAGTGAAGAGGGCACTTCATTTTAACCCCCATTCGATGGCAACTGCTTGCCATGACTGTTGAATGTAGTGCTCTGAGATCCTTATTGAAGTCAGGCTGGATCTTGTAGTCCAGGCAGCAAGCCTGATGCAATCTGATACTCCCAGCTGGGTGGCTGTTCCATCTACTGGGATAGAGTTACACAGCTGACTGCCCACAGGGAGCATGGGTGCTGTGCTGTCCATTAGCACCTAGTGAAATGCAGTCTTTGTCCTGAAGTCCTGTGCAAATGTTAAGGTCCCACCCCACAATTCTGAGGGGTTTTGAATGAGGTTTAGACAAAATGCAGCCTGCTCCTTGCACTGCATGGAGAAGATTCCTGGACACTGGTTTGAAGATTTCTGCCTAGTGTCACCATCAATGTTTATCTCTCAATCAACATTAGTGAAATCAACTTCAAACATAGTTCATGGGAGATTGCAATGCACAAACTGTAGGGAAGCCTCGGATGAATGAAGCCTCTGCCGTCCGAGTGGAGTTGGGCTGTCAGGGAGCACTGCCTCCATTCTCCTATGGGAGTGGCGTGACAAGGGGCTGTGTCCTCCACATGCCTGTGTCCCCAGTGTAGAGACTGCATGCAGCCCCCTGTCTGCCACTGAACTCAAGTTCTCAACACCACAGCCATCCTCAGCCTGAGAGGGGCATGGACATAACCTGGCCTCAGGCAGTACTGACAGTGACCTGCAGGAGAGGGGTCTGATCCTCAGGCAGACTGACCCTGTGGTAGAGAGGTCTGATCCTTGGGCAGACTGACCCTGTAGGGGAGGGGACTGATCCTCAGGAAAACTGACCCTGTAGGGAAGGGGTCTAATCCTCAAGCAGAGACTCACCCTGCTGGGGAGGGGTCCTCTCCCTCTGATGGATAGTGACCTGTGGAGAGGGGAGTGGTCCTGACCTCAGGCAGCCCCAGCTGTCAGCCTTTTCATAGTTTCCTGAATGATGATTAAAATTTTTTAGAAACTACATCTTACAAAATATGCAATTCATTTTATTAAATTATAAATTATTACTATTTCAAAACATACCTGATGTGGATTCATTAATTTTATATATATTAAATAAACCTAAATATAAATCACCTGCATTCACTTTCCTTTTCAATCACTTTCCTTTTCAATCAAAGCCATCCCATTGGGCTCATGTCATACTTAGCCTGGAACTGAGGGATCAGATGTGAATTGTATCCTGTCCACTGATAGATAGAGTTCTCTGCTCAGTGTGGACTCCAGCCCAAGAATGATGTTTTTGTGGTTGATTTCACTCAACTGTGAAATCTACCAGGACTTCAGGTAAATTGGTAGATTTCATGTTCCCCTCTAAATTTCACAAAATTCTATTTTGGTCAATGTGGCCATTCTTTCAATGTTGCTGGATCTAACCTGTTTGGTTCTCCATCCCAAAACACAGTGTGCGTGCACCATCACTTGAAGGATTGTACTTCTTTAAAATAGCAGCTCAACCCCAACTTCTAAAGTGGAAATTTGGAGGGCCAATAAGTGTCAGAAAGGACTAGATTCTAAGAAAAATTAATTAATTAAAAAATTCAATCACAAATGACCAAAGAGATTTCAGATTTTGTATATCTGCAGCCAACATCTCCTGAGGGGCGGCTTTCAAACCTGTGGTTGGTTGTACCTTTCCAAGATGCTTGACCAGTTTATTTGATGGATGCATTAAGTTGGCATTGCTGTGGTCCAAATGGAAACAATTCACAAGCAAGTTTCTCAAGTGTGGATACCCCAGCATAAAGTTGCTGCTCTGAGGAGAACAGCACTGGGCACGCTCACTCCATTGCTGATCCCTTTGCCAAGTTTTTCCCTCCTGGAGTGTGACAGCTGGATAGAGATGTGGTAATGTACACTTTACTCTCAAGTAGAAGCACTGGAATGTTTGCTTCATGGAGAGTATGTTACTGGCAAGATAAGAGAAGGGAGATTAAATCTCACATGGCAATTAAGGGATTTAAATTCAGTTGTATAAAGCAAAGGCTATTGGTGACCATGGAACTATGGGATTGTTTTGACTAATTTGAAAGCCTGCTATTGTATTTAAAGGAAGGACAAGTGCCATCCATCCTTATTTAATCTGGATTACTTGTAACTCCAGAATTCATGACAATGTGGTTGACTTTAGCTGCATTCTGAAAGGGCTCAGAGAGAGGATCATTGTCAGGCAGGCAGGAATGGTTAAAAAGGGTCATCTTTGGCAGCTCAGGTCATTGGGTACTTAAGGCAGAAATTGTTAACTATTTGAATAGGGTATCGAAGGTTGTGGGTGGAAGGCAGGGAAGTGGGGCTGAATGGCAGAATGGATCAACTCATGGTGGAGCAGAATGACCTACTTCCCATATCTTATGGTCTTATAGAATGAATGAAAGAAGTTTTAATGTCAACTGTAAAGAGAATGGATATATTAATGTTGCAGGATGAAGGCTGTACTTAGAACGTGGTATTCCTGACAGTTGCTTTCTGTATTTTAACATCTGTTTAAAAGTGTTTCTTCTAATTTTTATTGAAGCAATTTTATTTCACACCAGCCCAAGTGGGTTAAACCTGCTGGATTTTGCCTAATGTGACCAAGTCACAATTTTACAAAACATTTGACACAAGCTCTTACAACAGAACACTGAAGCTGGCTCAGTTCCAGCAGCAGCTGCTTTGGCATGATTTCAAAATAAGCCTGCCAAGTTATATATTTTATACAATAACTCAACTTCAAAACACTAGTGCTGTGAAAAGCTTTTAGGGAGTACTTGGCTTCCTTGATGTGCAGGCAGAAGATAGTAGATCTGATCTGAAATAATGAAGAATGGGAAAGCAGGCAAATGGGACTAAAAGGGGCCAAAGGGTCTGTTCCTGTACTGTTTATCTCTTTGTCTGTATGATAGTGAATGTGGTGAATCTTTGCAAAATACTGACTAGGCTGCACTTGGATTGTTGTTTGGAGTTCTGGTCATCACACAATAGGATAGATGAGATTGTGTTGGAGAGAGTACAGAGGAGATTCTTCATGATGTTGTCTGGAATAGAGGGCTTTAGTTATGGGGAGAGATTGGAAAGCTGGGTTTGTTTCCTTGAAGCAAAGAAAGATGGTGACCTGATAGAGGTAATCAAAACTATGGGAGGCAGAAATAGGATTGAAAGAGTCTGCTTCTCATGGTAGCGGGGTTGGGGGGTGGTGGTGGTGGTATTAAAACCTAGAGAACATAGGTTTAAGGTGAGAATAAACAGCTGTGATTTGAGAGGGAAGTTTTATTTTACACAGAATTGTTGATATCTGGAACTTGCTGCCAGAGGAGGTGCTGAAATCAGATACGATGGAGAGGCATTTAGATAGATTCTTAAATAGGTAAAGCAGAGAAGGATAGAGATCCAATGTCGGCAATAGGATTCGTATAGATGGGGGAAAAGATTGGCATGGCTCAATTCTATCTGTGGAACCTTGTGGTTCTATGACAGTCAAAGACTTGTGGAACCCACAGAATCAGTTTCTTGCCCTCAGATATTAATTATTATGTTAAGGAAAGAGCAGGGGGGTAAGGTGATGACATGAGAGTAGTTGGGAGGGGGTGCCATGATGAGTATGTTGGGATTCTGTAGCTGTGGGTAAGTTGATGTTTGCAATGGTACAGGGTGACGGTGAAGTCACACCTTCCATTGTTTAAGAAAGGATATATCAGGAATTGAGGTAGTTGAAATAAGATCTGCTCACCTCACTCCCTGGGATGAGAGTGTTGTCCTATCATAAACAACTAAAGAAGTTGGATCCATGTTTCTTGGTATTTAGAAGAATGGGGGAGAACTTACTAACACATGGTAGTCTGTGATAGGGAGCATATTGTGGACAATGCTGACATGTTAGGCATTTTGAAATCAAGAAAGAGGTGGTTCTGTATCTTCTCAGGAGTCCTTGTACCTGATGGGATATATCTCAGGATATTGAAAGAAGCAAGCGAGGCCTTGACAAAGATCTTTCTAACTGGATAGGTCCCAGAGAACTGGAGAAGAGCCAATGGTGTATCTTTGTTCAAGAAAGGAAATAAGGATAATCTAGGAAATTCTAAGTCAATGGGCTTTGTATTAATGGTAGGGAAGCTATTGGAGAAGATTCTTTGGGAGAGGTGATTCTTTGGGTGAATTGATAGTTTGGATACAGAATTGGCTGTCTTAAGGAGGACAAGAGAGTAGTGGTGGAAGGTGTAATATATCTTTTAAAACAATAAAGAAACTTGGGATCTTTTTAAAACAACAAGATTTATTAACGAAGCAAAGAGCACTAATAACAGAAAACACATATGGAGACTTCATGGGAAGTTATCCATCTTGAGTCTACTAAAGATGCAACAACATTCACTGAGTCTACTAAAGATGCAACAACATTCACTGAGTCTACTAAAGATGCAACAACATTCGCAAGATGCAACATTGCACAGATACCACATTCCCCAGATACAATGTTCCTCAGATGCTACAATCTCTGTCTCTGACTCTTCCTGGAGGAAGCACTTTATCACTACATCCCCTTTCCTCGAGATGTTTAATCAAACATGACACATTAATATAGTATTTTTTCAAGCGTAACATGACCATCAGCAGCACAAACTTTTTAAGTGTGCAGTGCTTTTTCTTTTTATAGATTCACTCTTTCAGGTGCTTTGATAACTCGTGGATCATCTTAACATAGGTGCTTGTGTTGGCTCTGCTGGTCCACTACTGTCTAGCATAGGTTGTGTTTCCTCTGTTTCTGTGCAGGTTGAATTCTCTGCGTTAATCTGTTCCCGCAATATCTCTGGCATTTTTAGCAGGCTCCTTCAATTCCTCCTCAGTGTTTGGCCCTCCTCTGTTCTGACAGTGTAGGATCTTGGATTTACTTCTCCCAGAACAGTAGCCATTTTGTCCCAAGTGTTGGAATCTCTGAGTCTCACTGTGTCATGTTGTTCCAGTGGCCCTAAGCTTCTCACTGACCTGTCATAGTTTGCCTTTTGTCCCCCTTGCAGATTATTTTGCTTCTGTTTGACAACTCAGTTTTTGTTTGGGCCTGCAGAGTAGGGAAGTGCGTTGCATAGTCTACATCCCATCAGAAGCTCAGCAGATGGCATGCCATGTTCAAGGAGTGAAGCTCAGTAACTCAATAGAGCTAGATATGGATCTGAGTCACTGCCTTGTGCTTTCTTGATCAACTGTTTAACTATGTGAATTCCTTTCTCTGCTTTGCCTTTTGACTGGGGATGCAGAGGACTTGAAGTCACATGTCAAAAATCATACTCTTCTGCAAAGTTCTGGAATTCTCTACAACTGTAGCATGGTCCATTGTCACTGTAGACGATTTGAGGAATACCATATCATGCAAAGATCAATTTCATATATTGGATCACTCAAGCAGCAGACATGCTTGGAAGCAGCACAATCTCCAGATAGTTCGATAGATAATCAATAACCAGTAATAATTCTTTCCATCCATATGGAATGAATCAGGCCCAACATGGTTCTGTTGGTAAGTTGGTTATTATCATGGATTCCTTTGTCTGCTTTGTGTGATGTTTCAAACAGGACTCACAGCTTGAAACCACCCTGTCAATGTCAGCATTTATCCTTGGTTCTGTAATTAGAATGGTCTTCAGTCATCCCCATTCTTCCTCATGGTGAACTGTCCACATGAATTCATATTTGTCCTGTAACAACTTCCTTAGGTACATTGTTTTGGAAGACAGGTTTGGCATGAATTTACCAATTAAACTGATAATTCCCAGTTCTCTCATTATGCCTTTTTTGGGCATCTCTAAAATTGCTTTCACCTTGCTCTTGTCTGGCTCTATACCTGCCTCTGACAGTTTATCTCCCAGAAAGGTGATTTACTTCACACCAAACTGACATTTTTCTCTGTTTAACTTTAATCCATACTTCTGGATGCATTGTAGCATTTTCATGAGCCTTTACCCCCATGTTCTTATGTGGATTCCCATAGGATTGAGCCATCCATGTACACACATAGCCCATTATGCTGATAATGTGCTCCTTTGTCCTGTGGAACACTTCTGGAGCTGAGGAAATTCCAAAAGGCCAAATGGTGTGTTAAATGCACAGTATTTTGTGGTATCATCATGATGCAGTTTTATTTGCCAGAAGCCCTGGGATGCATCCAATTTAGTGAAACTTAGTGCTGGCCATCTCACTTGTAATTTCATCCTTGGTCAGAATCCGATAATGTTCTCTCTTTATATTGGCATTCAAGTCTTTTGGGTCTTCTTTTTGACACACACCATTGAATTCACCCATTCTGTGGGCTCCTCCACTTTCTTTATGACCCTTGTGCTGTCATTCAGATGAGTTCCTGCTTGAGCTTTTCTTTTAGTGACACTGGAACCCGCCTCGATCATGCACTAGTGGCCGTGCGTCCTCCTTTAACTGTATCTTATAGGTGAACGGTACAACTCCAAACCTCAGGATGATGTCAGGAAATTGATCCAGTATTTCCTTTATGCTGTTCTGTGCTTGGTCACTGTTAATATGATACACCCTCTTGACTAGGTTTATGTTTTCACATGCTCTATCACCAACCAGTGAATATTGTCCATCTGGGTCTACTGTGAACCTGAGGTGGTGCTCTTTATCTTTAACTTTCACCTTGAGCTTACATGTACCTTTCGTGTCGATGCTCTATCCATTATATGCTTTGAGCAGTACCGAATTTGCATGGATGTATGGCTTTATCTTCATTGCCCTGAGGTTGTGCTCACAGATCAAATTGACCTTTGCCCTTTTGTCTCACTTGAAAGGAATATTTTTTTTCATTTGTATGCAATGACACAGTCCATTTATCCTGCTTGACACTGTTCACTTCCTGCACCACCATGTCCACAAAAAGTGTACACTGAGAGCAGTTTCTTTTATACTGTGTACAGTGTCTTCTATAGTGTGTACACTTTTACATCTGTTTAGTTTCCCTTTGGGAATGCATTGCTTCGTATAGCGATTCTGCCCTTTGCACTTGTTACAGACTTTTCCATAAGCTGGGCATTGTTTTGGCAATATCTCTCCATCTTTTTGTTTGTTCCTGTTTCTCATTTTTTGTGTGTGTGTCCATACACTGTTGCTACAACTATGCCTTCATTTTAACTGGCTTTTACACCTCACTGAACTTTTTCACATGCTGCATAGCTAGTTCACTGATGTAGCATATCTTTGCAGTTCCCGCCAAGGTAACCTCTGTCTCTCACAGGAATCTTTTTTCTCACTTTTTTAACAATAATCCTGATCACAATTTGATCATGGATCTTTGAATCTTGCAGTGGTCCAAAATTGCATGTTCTTGCTTTTAATTTTGTCTGTATAAAAAGTCTCAAAGCTCTCTCCCTGCAGCTCTGTGCGCAAGTGTAACACATATCTCTCGAAGGTTTCATTTTACTTTGGTGAATAGTGTTCATCAAACATCTTGATAATCTTGTTGAATTTTCTCTGGTTTTCTACCTTGGCAAAAACAAATGTGTTGAAAACCTCTAGAGCTTGGTGTCCTACCACGGTAAGTAGTGTTGCAATCTTCCTTGAATCTAGTTGGCTATTGATTTCAATCACTTGCAGGTAAAGCATAAATCTTTGCTTAAATAGCCTCCACTCAAGGTCAATATTTTCAGTCCAATTTACAGTGTCAGGATTTTTTAAACCCTCCATATTTTCTCTGCTAATATCAACTATTACTCACTAGATTTATTAACTAAACAAATAGCACTAATAACAGAACACACACATGGAGACCTCATAGGAAGGCATCCATCTTGAATCTACTAAATATGCAGCAACATTCATAAGATGCAACACTCCCCAGATGCTATACTCTCCTTCTGTGACTCCTCCTGGTGGTATCACTTGGTCACTGCAGAAAGGTGTTATTCAAGCTGAAGGACCATGGCCAGAGGTCTTCTGCAGAGATCGATGTTGTTTGCAATATGTATAAATTACTTGGATGAAAAAGTAGTTGGGTGGTGTAGAGGATGATCAAAGAGTACAACAAGAGATTCATCAATTACAGATACAGGTAAAGAAATGCAAATGGAGTTTAATCCAGATAATTTAGAGGAGTTGTCCTTTGGGAGGGGAATGTATATAATTAATGACAGAGATCTTAAAAACATTGATGTGTTGAGGGGTCTGTGAGTCTAGGTCCGTAGCTCATTGAAAGTGGCAACACAAGTAGATAGGGTGGTAAAGAAGGTGTATAGTATGTTTGGCTCCATAGGGCATGGTATTAGGGTATGGAGATAATGGTGCAGTGATATAAAACTTTGATTAGACACTCCATTACAGGAAGGATTTGGAGAGAGTACAGATTTACCAGGATGCTGCCTCATTTAGAGGATATGACCTCTAAGGAGGAGGAGTTTTTAAAAAAAATTATTTAAAAATTTTAGGAAATACAGATATAAAATACAAAAAAAACAAACCCACCTAACTAAAGCCCCCTATGCCCCCTCACCCTCCACCCCACTATCCCATCCCTTACTACCCCCCCTCCCCTGAGCTTAACATACACAAAGAAAAGTATTTATAAACAAAATGGGTTAGGTTGCAATATATTAATTCACCAATCCAAACAAAAGTAAAAAATTACTTAACATCCAAATTCATATATTCCAAATACAGAATCCACATTTTCTCAAAAAAGAATAATTATTTAACAAATTATATGTATTTTTTTCTAAACATAAACATAATTGAATTCCATCTTTGTATACTTAACTCCACATTGTTTTTCCAGGTTACTGCTATACATTTCCTATACACTGCCAAACTCCATCGAATAAATGCAATCTGAAATTTATCCAAACGTGCATTTAATGGATTTATATAACCTAATAAAAACAACCATGATCTACATATAAATCTGTTTGGAATAAATCTCCCAAAAGCTTCATAATCTTTCCCCAAGAAGGCTTAACTTTTACATAATTCCAAACAGAATGAACAAAAGTAAAGAGGAGTTGAACTAATTTAGGTTTTGTCTGGAGCGATGCAGGCTGAGGGGAGATCTGACAGCAGTTTATAAAATTGTGAGAGTCAGATCTTCACAGGGTGAAAATGTCACACACTTGAGGACATGCATTCCAGTTAAAGCGAGGAGTAGTTTAAAGGAGACACTCAAAGCAGTTTTTATATATATGCAGAGAATGGTAAGTGCCTGGAACAGGCTGCCAGGGGTAGTGGTGGAAGCAGATACAATAATAGTGTTCTAGACAGACACATGAAAATGCAGGGAATAGAGGGATTTGGATCATGTGCAAGCTGCAGAGTTTTAGTTTAATTCGGATATCACGTTGGTCCGAGACACGTAGGCTAAAGGGCCTGTTCCTGTGGTGTGGTCTCTGCCACTGAAAGTGATGTGGATGGGGGGTTGGGGTGGGGTGGAGGGAAATGATCTACTCAGCGAGTGCTTAGCTCCTGGAATGTATGAAAGGTGGAACAGATTCCATGACACTGTTTTAACAAAGGCCCAGAGTGTTTCATCTTGTATGTGTGAGTTCTTAGACAACACATGGATGAAGGAAAAGGTTCTTTGCTTTGAAGTTGATGTAAACAGCACCATGAGGCTGCAAGCCTCCATTACAGCTCCAGCATCCTGTGTGTGCATCAGCCCCCTGCTGTCAGCCAAGTCTAATCAAACAGTAAGGCATTGCTAGTTGCCATGCAAGCCTGATCACTATCATTGCACGGAGAGTTGCCCTGATGTGCTAGCCAATGTTTCTATCCCAGTCGATACTCCAAAGCAGATGTCCAACTTCATCCCATTGCTGTTTTTGGGAACTTGCTGTGTATTGATATTGACTACAGCAGACATACCTCACAGGTTGTGGGGATGATTAAAGAATATTACAAAAAGAAAGTACTGTGGAAGATGGAAATACTTGGAATATTATGGGATGTCAGAACCTGCAGATGCTGCAAACTTGACAAATACCAAGTTCCTGCCTCTGTTTCTCAGCATTATCCCTCACTCTCTCTATCTGTCCATCACCCTTCACTCCTCCCTGGTTCACCACTCTCCTACTTTCCCCTCCACAGCCTTGAAGGAGA
The DNA here is from genome assembly GCF_036971445.1 of Narcine bancroftii. Taxonomy (NCBI): domain Eukaryota; kingdom Metazoa; phylum Chordata; class Chondrichthyes; order Torpediniformes; family Narcinidae; genus Narcine; species Narcine bancroftii. The sequence goes on from NC_091476.1 coordinate 131,088,292, forward strand.
GTTTTGACCTGAAACATTGACAATTCCTCATCACTGAACAGATGCTGCTCAACCCACTGAGGTCCGTCCTCCAGAGATTGATTTTTGCCTTAGATCCTAGCATCTGCAGCCTCCTATGTCTCTCGGAGGGTGGGATGTTTGGTTCAAAAGGAGTCCTGACGAAAAATAAATGGAATCTCAAAACAGTGTTTATGCATTCTCAACTGTGTATGAAATTCCCAGTTGAACTGTATAAACATGGGCTCCCACTAAGCATCATTTCATAAGTTAAATTCCAATTTAATGGAAACAACTCATCAAAATAATAAACAGATTGATTACATGTTCATTTCTAATTTATGGACATTGTTATATTCAGCTTAAATTATTTGCTACAAATTGTAGAAGATGACAGTTAATTAACTTCCTTTGATAACTGGGAATTTCAACGATTGAGTAGATTTTGTTTTTAATTGCTTGATTTAACTGATTATGTTGCCAACTTTGTACCTCTGCTTCACCACCACTTGGGCAATCCTGATCACATTCTTTTGTAATTTGCAGACTCAAAGTGAAGAGATGTCCCTCCCCCTGAGCTCTGCACTCCAGACCCAGCTGCTCCTTCTGCTGGCTTTGCAAAGCCAAAGGCTTACTCTTCAATGTGGTTCTGAGGCATCTTTTTGATCAGATTTTAAATTTGTCTCTGAAGTGATTTTTCCTTTTTAATTTTTTTTATTGAGTTTAATCAAGAACATACACATAATAGGCTCCTAAAGAACTAAATGCAATATATAAATATTGATTATCATATTGTATATTAATGATAGTACATGAAATCTCTATCAAACCCATTAGTATTTATTGACCCAAGAGAAAAAAAAACCCAAAAAAATCTAACTGAAAAAAACCCTATTGTTCAAATCTCTCCTCCTAAATAAAGTTGAATTAATAATATTAGCACCCTTGGAATCGAGTGGTGACTTTTGGAGGTCCAGCAAAGCATACCATTCTACTGGATCAATGTACCTTAATTATTCAAATAGTGATAATAAACCATAAATGGACCCCATTTCTTATCAAACATGATCTTAAGTTTTCTGACATTATGTCTAATTTTCTTCAAACTCAAAAAGGACATTGTGACAAATTGTTGTATTTTATATTATGTATAGATGTGTTTTTGGAAGATAGATTGTGGAATTTTTAGTTAGGTCATACACAGATACAAACACTTCAAAACAGATTTCATTTAAAATGCTAGAGCTCTGCTCAAGCCAGACAGTCCAGGCTCCATGTTCCTTTGCAAAATCTTTGAAGAATGCCTATAAAGACTTCACAAGTAGGTGTTAATTGGACATGCTGAGGAGTAATGGATTATTGTTTTGGAAAGCAACAGATGAACAGACTCTGAAGATTGGGTCCAGTGCTGCAGTCTGTCTAAATGCAGTTTGCTGTTCTAGGAGGTTCGTGTGGTTTTCTCTGAGAGAGAGAGAGAGAGAGAGAGAGAGAGAGAGAGAGAGAGAATGCAGTAGCAGCTGGAACTGGAACATGACAAGCTGGCAAGTTTGTGGAAAAACCCCATTTTGAAGCTGGGTTGTGAGTTCTTAGTTCGGCCTCGTCAAAGCACTTGTGGAGATGGCTGGCTGTATAATGTTTCATTTGAAATAATGGAAACAAAAAGGAACTCTGTGATGACCTAGAGGAAAGAGGTTATTATCTGGAAAACCCTGATGGGGGCGAGTTTCTTTGGCAAGACACTGAAGTGACTGATTGGAAGGAATCAGTTTTGTGTGTGTGTGTGTGTGTGTGTGTGTGTGTGTGTGTGTGTGTGTGTGTGTGTGTGTGTGTGTGTGTGTGTGTGTGTGTCCAAAGAGCAACAAATCTCTCTCTGAAAACTGACAAGAACCTTCCTTGCAAGCACCAAAGCCTGGTGAAGATTCATAAATGTTAAATTCTGTGCACAGCATAAGAATTGCCTGATACCAGTGAACTTGGAAGAGTGAGGTGAGATTGAACTGTGAATCAAAGAACTTTTCTAAACTTATATAGACATTACATAACACATGCGCTTAGAAATAGAAGGGGGTTAAGTTAGGTTAAGGTAATAGTAATAAGTTAAAGTTTGATCCTGTTTTTATGTTTAAAGAAAATTAAATATAACTTTTGTTTAAGCGACCATTTGTCTGGGAGAATTTCTATTGCTACTGGGTTTTGGAGTCCTCCAGGCCCATCACAGCATGATAGTTTGTAGTCATTGCAAGTGGGCAAATGGAAACTCATCTTTCCATTTTAATAGGGGTTCCCTTCTGGCCAGTATGGAGAAAATGCTATGACTTGTCTTTGATGTGAGGTTAAATCAATATTCTCATCCTTGGAGAAACCAAATATTGCTGTTAACAGACAAGGTTCAAGATTGATCCTGAAAATATCCAAAAAGGTTTTAAAAATATCTGTCCAAAATTTTCCTAATTTGGGACATGACCAAAACAAGTATAACAAAGAGGCTTCAAAAATCTTACATTTGTCACAGAATAGATTGATATTAGGATAAATTTGAGAGTTAATTTTAGAAAATGTACTCTATGTGCCACTTTAAATTGAATCAAACAATATCTAGCACATACAGAAGAATTATTGATAAGGCCTAAGATTGTGGACCAAACTTCCTCTGAGGAGGATAAATCAAGGTCTTTCTCCCATTCAATTATGATCTTAATTAAGGAAACTTGTGTTTATATTCAATATTTTATAATATAAAGCAGATATTATACCTTTATGTACAAAATGTAGTTCAAAAAGTTTGTTTATAAAATTCAGATCAGGAAGATGTGGAAATTCTGGAAGTTTAGATCTAATAAAATGTCTAATTTGGTAATACCTGATAAAATACCTATTTGGAAAATGAAATTCCGCTATCAATTGTTGTAAAGATGCAAACTTTGTTGAATAAAAAGATCTTTAAAGCTTTTAATCCCTAGCTGATTCCATTCTTCTTAAGCTGCATCTAAATTGGAGGGATGAAAAAGATGATTTAGACAGAATTGGATTAGTGAACAAAAATTCCAAGAATCTTAAAAAAAATCCTGAATTAAATGCAAATTCTTTATCTCTGTCTCATTATTAAATTATTTGTTAATTTTGGAATTGAAAAAGGTAAAGATGAGCCTAAAACTGCCCACATAGAAGTGTCTTTAAAAGATTTAAGCTCAATTTCAACCCATTTAGGGTGATCATCTATTTTATCAAATTGTAATTACAATAAGATATTTATTATATTTATTGTCCAATAATAAAATCTAAAATTGGGTAGTGACAAACCTCCACCATTTCTTCTATTCTGTTAGCAAATTTTATTTAATTGACCTTTCTTCTGATGCCATATATATATGATATAATAAATGATTTTAATGTATCAAAGAAAAGATTTAGGAATAATTTTGGTAATGACTGAAATAAATATAAAAATTTTGGTAAGATATTCATTTTGACTGAATTAATACAATCGATCATAGTCAGAGAAAGTGGTGACCATCCAGATAATATTATCTTAGTTTGATTAAATAAAGCTGCAAAATTTTCTTTAAAGATATTTCTAAGATTCTCAATTATCATGATGCCTAAATATCTAAATTGTTCTTTCACAAATTTTGAAGGGGAAATTAGAGTATAAAATAAGAGAGCCCAGAAATGGTAACAATTCACTTTTATGTAAACTAAATTTATAACAGGCAAACTTACTAAAATGTGTAAGTAATGACAATATTTTTAGAATAGAAGTCTCTGGGCTGGACACAAAAAGTAAAAGGTCATCTGCATATAAAGGTCTTCTTAAAATCTTCATTTGCATTTTAACCAGCAGCTAGCAGTTCCACCACTAAATCAAAAAGCAGGGCGCTTAGAGGGCAACCCTGTCTAGTACCACAATGTAATTTTTAAAAATACATTGATTGTTGGGAATTAGAGCAAATTGAAACTATAGGGCATGCATATAAAAGTTTTATCCATTGAATAAAAACAGGGTCAAAATTAAATCTTGCTAAGGTTGCAAACAGATTTCCCATTCTACCCTATCAAATGCCTCTTTGGCATCTAAAGATAGAATGCATTCATTAGAATGCTTGGAAGGAGTGTATATAATATTCAGCAGTCTGTGAATATTATAATAAGAATATTTTTAATAAATCCAGTTTGATCTATATTTATTATTTTAGGCAAAATATTCTCAAGTCCATGAGCCAAGATCTTTGATAAGATCTTCATATGAACATTGAGTAAGGAGATGGGTCTATAGGATGCACAAATCCTTTTTTACAAGATTGCTGAAATTAAAAACCTCACTAAATGAAGGAGGTAACTTTTCTTCTTGACGCGAATCATTCAATAGTAAACTTGCTTGTGGAACAAGTTGTTTAGAGAATAATTTATAAAACTCAACCAGAAAGTCATCAGGACCAGCGATTTACCTGATAATAAAGAAGATATTGCCTTTTGCAATTCCTCTTGTGATATTGGAGCCTCAAACTTTCAAGAGAAAGAGTAGGTAAATTCAAATGGTCTAAAAAAAATCCTTCATCAAATCCTGTTCATTATTAAACTTAGAAGGATAAAGTTTAATATAGAAGTCTCTAAAAGCATCATTTATTTTAATCAATGGTTATTGTACAATTGGGGAAACACATCCTATTAATATTTTTTTAGCCAAAATTCCTTTCAATTGAATGGCTAGTAATTTACCAGATTTCTGGCCATGAATACAGAATTGACTTTTCATTCTCATTATCTGTTATTCAATTGGATGGGTGGATTATAAATCAAATTTAGTTTTCAGTTCAGTTCTTCTAGTATATAACTCCGGGTCTTTATTTTGCACAAATTGTAAGTCAATCTGTTTGATCTGATTAATTAAATCCATTATCTCTTTCCTAGTCTTTATTTATATTAGCTGTATATGAAATTATTTGACCATGTAAGTAGGCTTTCATTGTATCCCATAGTATCAAATTGGAAATTACCAGAGTTGAATTAACCGTAAAAAAAATTGAATTTCTTTTTCTAGAAAAAAAAATCAAAAAAATCTTTATCTTTAAGTAGTGTAGTGATAAATTGCCATTGTTTTCAAGTCACTGGAATATTAGGACATTCTAACTTTCTGTTAGAATGTTCTGAAAAAACTATACCTTGATATTCAGAAGTTCTGGTCATATTAATCATTTGATTATCTATTAAAAAAATAATCTATCCTAATATAAGAGTGATGAAAAAAAAAATAATCTCAATCAGCAGGGTTCAAAAATCTCCAAATAGCTGAGACTCCCATATTACATAAGAAGAATTGAATTACCATTGCCGATTTAGTAGGATTAACAGATCAATTTGAGGAATGGACTTTGTATTTAAACAAAGATTAAAATCCCCACCTAGACCTGCTAAAAGGCTAAAAAAAATTCCAGAAAATGTCAGTTCATCCATATTTGAAGCATATATATTAGCTAATACAACTAATTTGTTTTGTAATTTCCCAGTAAGGATAATTTAACTCTCCATTTTATATATAGTACTATTGTGTAATACAAATGGAATATTTGGTTGAATTAATATGGAGACACCCCTGATCTTAGCTTCTGAGGAGGAGTGATAATATTGTCCTGTCCATTTAAGCATTGGCCTGTATTTGTGTGACTGTTTAATATGTGTTTCTTGAAACAAAGTAATGTTATCTTTTAAGTGTTTGATATGTGCAAATACCCTTCTTCATTTTATATGTCCATTTAACCCTGTAATATTCCATGATATGATTTTAATAGGTGCCATTATTTAGAGGGTTTTTGATAGAAAGCTGCAATAAATGGATACATGTAGAATGCTCCATCCTTACTCCAGAGGCTGCTGTCCTGCCTCCAAGCTGCAAAACAGAACACAAAAAAAGTCATGAAATATAAGTAGCAATCTTGTACTTAAATAACACAAACAAAATCCTCCCTTCCAACCCTCCCATACTTGAAGGTCACACAACAAATTTGTGGCCAGCTCAAAAAAGCTACTGGAACCCTTACTGCCTCTACTATTGACGTTTCTGCTCCTAATTAAATCCATACATAGTTTTATTTCTTCCCTGGGATAAAAAAAAATAAACAGTTTCCACCAGACTGATAACTCTACTAATGTCTGGAAAACATTCTACAACATCAAATTGCTTATGTTCATTCCCTTAGCAGCAGTTGATCAACTAAATATCCTATTTAACAATTACTGCTAAAATATCATTCTTTTAAAGGAAAATATTTTTAAAATTTAAGCAGTTTGCCACAAAGATCTTCATTTTAAACAGTCATCACATTTAACACTTACCATTAGATTTAAAGTAACATAGTATCCAAAAACAGACATTATATTTATTAATATTAGACACACGTGCAATGACATTTTAATGGTTTCAATATCTCAAAATGAAAAACAAGCACCACCCCATCCCACTATTTATCATTCATTAAGGAAGAATAACAAATTTTTAAACTTTCAAATTATAAAACTGTTCAAATAGAGGATGAGCTACTAACTTTATTACACACAAAAAAGGGCTCTAATTGTCTAATATATATATGCAAATAGATCCAGTAACACCAAAAAAATATACTCAACAAGTATAAAGTTATATCCAAATAAATATCCAAGTCAAAAAAATCTTCTTCCTCAGAATGGAATCCACGAAGCAAAGTGAGTCATATTACATGGATAGAAAAATTAGGAAAGAAAAAAAAATTATCCTCTCACTTTGAAATTAAAGTCATCCAGCTTTGCATGGAAAATGTCCACTCATCTTGAACTCAATACCAATGCAGCAGTCTCTCTTTTCAGGAACTCCCGGGCTTCCTCAGGTGAACACAGGAAAATCTTCTGACCTCCATTCGTAATTCCTAACATTGCCGGCTAGAGTAAGGCAGGCTTAAAGTCGTTCTTAAGAGCTCCACTATTACCTCGTTATGAACTCTACAAAAATCTTCTACAAATCTGATCTGTTGTTCTTGATATGGTAGGTCTTTCTTCGTTCGAGCCATTCTCAGAATTTGTTCCTTTCAAAAAAAAATAGTGCAACTGAAGTATCACTGATCACGGGTGCCCCGAAGTAAGCTTCGGAGATAGAGAGCAGTGTGCTCTATCCAATACTAAATCTTTTCTGACAAGTTCGGCGCCAAACAGTTCAGTGAGTAAATTAGTAAAGAATTTTACTACTGCTTTTCCTTTTTCACTGTCCTCTTTTAGTCCAAGGATATGAATATTGTTACAATGCCTCTGTCCTTCAAGTTTAATACCTGCGCTTTTAGTTTTTTTTGTTGTCAGCCGTCAAAACTTGATTTTGCTCCTCTAGTTTATCTAGCCTTGTATTCATAGTAATCCCTTCACATTCTAGTGCTGATAAACATTCTTCAATCTGTGGCAAAGATTCCAGCATGGTGTCTAATTTCTTGTCAATCTCCTTAGACCAAGCTTTCAGAGCTTTGTTTATATCTTCAGACTGTTTTTCAATCATTTTAGTAGCCATTCCGAAAGTCAAGTGAGTATCTGGTTCAGTCTCAGATTCTTTCCCCATTTTTTCTTCAAGCTCTTTCTCTTTCATTGTTCTGACTTTGGGTGTTTTTGTTCCTTTTTTCAGCATGAAATAACTCCCAGCAGTAATTGCAGATATTAGAATCAAAAATTAACTGATTTGGTTAATTAAAAGTGAGTTTAAAAGTTGGGAATTATTAAAAGTTAAATGGAGCTCACTTTCACCCCATCTCACTTCATAGAGTCACCAGTGGAAGTCTGAAGTGATGACAAAAGATTGCATGGCATTGTCTTGAAGAAGAGCCAGGAGGTTCTTTCCAGTGCACTGACCAATAGTTATTTTCCAATCGACGTTTCAAATCAAGTTGCTCAGACGTGATCACTTTGCTGTTCGTACATGAACATAAGAAACAGAAGCATGTGTCAGCCATTCAATAAGTTCACGGCTGATTGGGCCTTGGACTCAGCTCCACTTCCCCATAATCCTTAATACCCCATAGATTTACTGTTGTCACAGAATAAGGTTAATACAGTTATGGAATAAAACATATCTTAAGGAATAAGGTATAGATTGTGGGGGTTTAGTTTTAGGTCATACTTCACAAACAGACATTAACATTTCACAAAAGACATCTCATTTAAAATGCAAGAGCTATGCCCAAGTGTGGCTCCAAGTCTGCAGTGACTTTACAAAAACCATTAAAAGGGGCTGTGAAGACTTCACAAATAGGTGTTAATTGGACTGATGTTGTACAATTGAAATGGACTATTGTCTTTGAAGGAACAACATGTTTGCCCAGGTTCAAGAACAGAAAATCTGTTGGTATTAAGACTGGTGCCACAAGTTTAAATTGCTGGTTGAAGGTTGCTATTCCAAAGCCCCTTTCACACTTGCCAGTGATTCCAGGAATCAAATTCCAATCGGCCTTTAAAGTGGCAAGTGTGAAAGCAAAATCTGCTCAACATCGGCATCAGATGATGTCATCTCACACCAGGGATTGCCGGTTCGACCCTTAGTAAAATCTCCGGCATCTGCAGACACCGGCGTTAAGATCAGGCAAGAGTGAAATGGGCAATGGGATTGCAGGTACTTCCAATTAAAGGTAGAACACACAAAATTCCGGGGATAAACCCTTGCAAGTGTGAAAACTTTCAGTGTCCTGTTTAGAAGTGGTCTAATGTAAAGGCCAAACCACCATTCCTATCCCGGGACACTGAATGGCTGATTTTCTGGGATACAAGTGTGAAAGGGGCTTAAGAAAGAGAGAGAGTGAATCATTTTTACTGCAACAGGTTTGTGGTGAAGTCAAAATTGGGAGACTTGGTCAAGACCCTAGTTGAAAATGGGTTTTGAATTCCGAGTTCAGCCTATTCTAAACCCTTGTAGTCAATTATAAGAGGATGTGGTGGCTGGTTAATGTGTTTCTCCTGATCTAGGGGAAAAAGAAGAACTCTTTGTGGTAAACTGGAAGAGGAGGTAATCTCATGGAAAAACCTATGAGGGAACAAGTTATTTTGGCAAGACACTGAAGTGGCTGATTGAAGGAGATCAGTTTGTGTGTATCCAACAAACGACAAATCTCTCTCTCTGAAACCAACAAAGACCTTCCTGAATGGTAACAATTAAGTTAATACACCAGAGCCTGGTGAAGATCATAAATGTTAAATTCTGTGCACAGTATGGAAAAGTGCCTGATACCAATTAACTTGGCGAAGTGAAAAGTGAATGATTAGACAGTGAAACAAAGAACATTCCTGAATATATGCACATTACATACACCTGCGTTTAGAATTAGAAAGGTCTTAGGTTAAATTAATAGTAACAAGTTAAATATTGATCCTATTATGAGGTTTGAAGAAAATAAAAAACATGTTTGTTTAAGTAACTATGGTCTTGTTGAATTTCTATTACTGCTGGTTTTTGGAGTCCACTGGGGTCATTACACTGCTCTCTGGGAGAAGTAGTTCCTCCTCATCTCTGTGCTAAATCACTCACTGAATATTGAGGCTCAGTCCCCTAATTCAGGTCTCACCTTTCCGTGGAAACAACCTCCCTGCTTGTATCTCATCTATTCCTTTCATAATTTTGTTTCTCTATAAGATGCCCCCCCGCCCCCCATCCTTCTAAACTCCATTGAGTACAGTTCCAGGCTGTGGTATTTCTTTTCATAGGCTAGTCTCCTCATCTCTGGAATTAATCTGGTGAACCTCTTCTGCACCATCTCGAAGCCAGTCTGTCTTTTCTCCAGTAAGAAGATCAGGACTCTACGCAGTACTCCAGGAGTGGCCTCACCAGTACCCTGTACCATTGCAGCAGAACCTCCCTGTTCTTAAACTTAATCCCTCTGGCAATGACCAAAATCCTGTTCACCTTCTTGATTACCTGTGCACCTGCAAATTCATGCATAATCGCTCCCAGGTGTCTTTGCCCAAACAGCCCTTTTCACCATTGAAATCATAGTCCTATCTACTAATTTTCTTCCAAAGTGCCCTCATGCGCTAACATCCTACTCCATCTGCCAGATCCTTGCCTACCTCTTATATTTAACCTCTTGTATCTCCATTATATCTGCAGATTCTCTGTCCTCTCCACAATTTGCTTTTCCACCCATAAAGTGGCTGCTGTGTGTCTTTATTACAGTAGTTCCCAAACCAGAAATATCTCACCAGGTCTGAAATATTTTGGAATGGAGAGGAGAAGTAGTTGGAAGGTGAGTTGCATTAAGCTTGCCAGCCAAGACCATGAACCAGTGCAAGTAAAAATGCATGAGTTCAAATTTATTATCATCTGATTGCACAAGTACAACCTGACGAAACAGAGTTCTCAGTCCTTGGTGCAAAACATGTAGGCACACAACCAGACAGAACACATACACAGACAAACAATACATACGCAGACGAATATACATATACAAAACTGAATAAATATTTTTTTTTGTGACTGTTAGAGTATTGGATGGTTAGTGCAAGCGGTTCTTTGATCATTCAGCATTCTTACTGGCCACAGGAAGAAGCTGTTTCTCAGCGTGGTGGTGCTGGCTCTCATACTACTGTATCTCTTTCCTGACAAGAGAAGCTGAAAGATGCTGTGTGCGGGGAGGTAGGTATCCTCAATGATTTTGCACACCCTCTTCAGTCAACGATCCCGGTAGATCGCATAATGGGGGGTGGTGGGGTGGAGGAAAGCCCTGTGTTCCTCTCTGGCTCTCTTATGGTCCTGTGGATTGACCTCTGATCAAATCCTCTACAGCAACTGTACCACACTGTGATGAAGCCAGCCAGGGCACTCTCAACAGAGCTCCTGTAGGAGGTTGACATGGTTGTGACAGGTAGCATTGCCCACTTCAGTCTTCTCAGAAAGTGCAGCTGTTGTTAGGCCTTCCTGACAAGTGGGGAAATGTGTGTCCACAAAAGGTCACTAGCTAAGTGCATGTCAAGGAATTTGGTGATCTCTACTCTCTCCATGACCAAGTTATTGATGTTTAGTGGAGGATGGGTGATCTTGGTGCTCCTGAAGTCCATGATCAGCTCCTTCATCTTGTCCATTTTGAGACTCAGGTTGTTTTTCTCACATAATTTCATGAGAATTTTCATCTCTGTCGTGTGACTCATTGATAGCTGGGCCTTTAGCACCCAGGGATTAAGCTCTAAAATTCTCTCCCTTAACTTCACCATGCCTCTCCTCAAGTCCTATTTCTTGGACAAACCCCTTGATGCTTCTTTCAAGTGATGTCTGAGATGGATGTGTCCTGTTGATGAGCTGCAGTCAGTGGGATCAGCAGGAGGTTTATTTTTTTGCTTCATCTTTTTCAACTGTAGTTACTTCAGGTATGAAGTGGCCAAACCTTTAAATTAGCTGGATGTCAAGTGTCACAATCATTTGATGAAAGGAGCCTATTTTGTTCATGAATTAACCTTTTTCCCAGAGTGAGAGTAGCAAACAAAAGAATTTTTACAAGGCGACGGGAGGAAAGTTTAGGGGAGATGTATGTTTCTTTTACACAGTGGGTGCCTGGAATGCATTGTCAGGGGTGGTGGTGGAGGCTGATACAATAGGCTCATTAAAAGACTCTTAGACAGGCATAAGGATGTGATGTAAGGAAGGTTCAGTTTGTTGAGTAGGTTTCTAACGGTTAGCACAACATCGTGGCCCAAAGGGCCTGTACTGTGCTGTAATATTCTATGCTCTGTGAATGCTTTGAGCAGAGATGGCTTGAATCCCCAGTTAGACTGTGAGCAAAGTAATTCATGCTAGCATTGGGTTTCAATATTTCATCCCACACAGCCCATAATTCTGGGTCCTGGAGACCCTGTTGTAGAGCATTCTCTTCTGAGGAAATGCAATGAACAAGTATAAAGTTGAATGGTTCACCTCAGGATTACACAGAAGACTTGCCATATGTAAGGAATTGAAGGAATATCAGAGTTTGTAGACATCAGCCAAATGTGACTTTGTGATCTTGAAACTTTAAAAGAAATTTGATGCAATACTCCATTAATTAAGAAATCAGACCCTGACCCCTATTGTAGAGCATTCTCTTCTGAGGAAATGCAATGAACAAGTATAAAGTTGAATGGTTCACCTCAGGATTACACAGAAGACTTGCCATATGTAAGGAATTGAAGGAATATCAGAGTTTGTAGACATCAGCCAAATGTGACTTTGTGATCTTGAAACTTTAAAAGAAATTTGATGCAATACTCCATTAATTAAGAAATCAGACCCTGACCCCTGCCTGTCCATCCATTTGTGATACAGTGTCGTTGTTCATCATTGATTCTTGGATAAGAGATTTCAATCTCTGGCTAAACTGCCAAATTAGTATAAAAATTAAACTTTAAAATAATTGTTAATTATTCCTTAATTTCTCGCTCAGTAATGCTAATGCTAAATGGTTCTACAGCATGATGTGTGATTTATTATTTAGATGATATTAGTGATGTATATTATATAACACTATTAAAATTTTAAATAGACACAATTCATTGAAGGGTCTTCTGCACTTGGGAGTTGGAAAACATTTCAAAGGCACTTTCAATTTGTTCTTATTAACCCTTTCCCGGAAGGTAGTAACCAGAAGACAAACATTTAAGACTATTAAGTCAAGTACAGGAAGGGATCTGGAGGAAGCAGCAGGCTGTTCTGGAGACATTGAGTAATACAGCACAGAAAAGGCCCTTGACTTGGCCACCTTAGCCTTCATAGTCATCTACATTAATCCAATTTGCCTGTTTTGGGACCCTATCTTTCTCTGCCTTGCCTTTTTAAACTTCTGTCTAAATGCCTCAAACACAGTTGATTGTATCTGTTTCCACCACCTCCTCCAGTAGTGAGTTCAGATATCAACCACTCTCTGTGTGAAACAACCTTCCTCTCAGATACACTTTCAAACTCCTTACTCTCTCCGTAGACCTACAATATGCTGACTTGTAGTATTAGCTGTACTATGGGAAAAATATTCTGATGATCTACCCATCTGTGCTTCTTAGAATTATATTTACTCCACAATCACCCCTCAATTCTTATCCAATCTTATCCCATTACTAAAATCCTCCAATTCAAGGAACATCCCACTGAATCTCCTCTTTGGGCACCTGCCTACATTTTGCTTATACCTTGATAAAGGGATTGTGGTGCACTGAGGTAGCAGCAAGCAAGCCCAAAACTCAAAGACTGTACAACAGGCTTTATTCTAGTAAAAATCTGAGCACCAGTTCATACTTTGGTGGCTCCTGTGTGACTGGCTCAGGAGGGGCCAGCTCAGGTCTATATTTGGGTCGGCTGATTGACAGCCGGCCAGGTGGAGTCTGCCCCTTAGGTGGTCTTTCTGCAAGTACAGGGATCGCCCCCTGCAATAGGCCAGTGGTCGTATCAACACAGGGCTCAAGCCTGAAATGATGGAATCTTTATCTTTGCTGTTTGACCTGCTGAGTTTCTCCAGCATTCTGTCTTTACTTAATTCACGGTGTCTGCAGACTTTCATATTTTACTTATATCTTTTGTAATCTATCTTTGCCTTTCACTCTATCTAGAAAATGCTGCCTTGAGTTCTTCCTTTTTTTTGAAAGATTCCCACTTGTCAGCTACTGTTTTATCTGCAGCATCTGCCTCCAATCCACATTTGCCAGGTCCTCTTATGCTATTGAAATCAGCCTTCCCCACATTCAAGACCTTAACGTGAGGACCAACCTTATCCCTTTGTACGGCTACCTTGAAACTTGCTCAATGAAGGTGCCCCCACCATATTCCTATCATTGTACTTGAGTACAGCCAGTAGTGCCTTAATGAAACAAAAGTTCAGGGTGTGCTATTGCATTCTAGGAAGTTTAATTTAGAGATATAGAATAATAACAGGCTCTTCCGGCCCATGAACCTACGCTGCCCAAAAATGTTAATGTAACCAAATAATCTACTAACCCCGTATGCACTTGAATGTGAGAGGATCCGAGCATCTAGAAGAAGCCCATGCAGCTACAGGAAGAATATGCAAATTCGTTACAGGCAGCAATTGTATCAGGTCAGGATGCACGTGGTAGATGACAGGTCTTGGAGAATGTTGTAGAACAGAGTGACTAAGAATTGCAAGTACATAGTTCCTAAAAATGGTGACGCAGGCGCACAAGGTAGCGAAGAAGGCATGTGGAACACCTTCATCAGATAGGCATTGTGTACATATGTTGAGGTATTATGTTACAATTTTACAAGGCAGTGATATGACTATCTGGAAATATTGGGTGCAATTCTGGTCACTATAAAGGAAAGATGTGATTAACAGCGAGGGTGCAGAAAAATTCACAAAAATGTTGCCAGGACTGGAGAGCTGGTGTTATAAGAAGAGTAGCTATGAAGTATTGAACTGCACGTTTCACAAACATTTCTACGACTGATTCCACCTGCATTGAATTCGTCCATCGTTATTGAATGAAGGTCTACCGGGACCAATGCCCGAAGAGGGCGCACAAAATCAGTGAACCGGTGCGGACTCGAAAGGCCAACATGGCCTGTTTCTGCTCCGTATATGGTTATATGGTTATATATCCAGAATCATTCCCTCAGGTAAGGTTGAGTCCTGCCCCATCTCCCTTAGAATGTGGTAGGTCTTATCTGGAAGGATATTGGGAGTAGCTGGTATCATAAATATTCAGAGGCAGCTGGATAAATACTTACAGGGGAAAGAAAATCAAGCTCTGCTGACAAAGGAATGAAATTGAATTGAGCATCATTAATAGAACAATGAGAGATAGACTAAATAAGCTAAATGGCCTCCATGCAGCAATATTTATAATTCAACAGAAATGCTTGATGTCAAAATTCTTGTTCTTGTTTATAAAGCCCTGGCTGTTTCTGTATTAACCTCAGTTGCCTTGAAGATGTTTGCTCTCCTCCAGTTCTGGTGACTTCTCCTGGCTCCGACTCCCCTCACTCCACCTTGGCAGCTCTGGAATTTCCTCCCTCTGCCTTTCTCCGTTCCTCCACACGGCTCAGAATGAAAATGATTTCATTGTCACATTTCTTGTTTGGTGCTGAGGGCAGTTTTACATTGTCCAAGGGGCTGTCTCATTGCAAGTTGCCCTTATTGATTGATGAATGCACTTGCAAGCAGTGTTTATTAGCAGTCCATTAATCAGTGCATCACTCCTGCCCACTCAGAGATGTTTATAAATTGTACCCATTTTTCTCTCATTCGACATTACAGTTTGAAATATGCAGTAATATGAATATTAAAACTACAGCAATTTTCTTTTACTCAAAAGATCCTGGCTTTGCGCTGAAATTAAATTCTGGAGCTGTTGTGTTTCATGCCACGGACATCTTGAGCATATTTAGCTCACTGGGTCATGATTCTCCAGCAGCAGTGAGTGGAAGGATTTGTACTTTCTTTTGTTGCATTCCCTCTGCCCTTCTACCCTCTGTCTTGTTGAAGTTTTTTCCTCTCTCTGCCCTAGATCCCATGACTTTTGCTGGAGGAATTTGTTTTCCAATAATTGACAGTTTGATTCTGTTTACTGCACCAAAACAAATCACAGTAGCACTGCTTGTGTATCTTCATGGGGATTAAAGTTTGACACCACTTTATTAAATCCTATCACCTTGCTGTGTCTACTTAGCCAAAGGCAATACAAATGTTTTATAAAGTCCTGTTTTCAGCTTAAAGATTACAGAATTACCTCTAAATCAGATGCTTGTTGCTTTGTCCCTCTTGTCCCCATTCCAGTTCCAATCTAACTGAAGCCCCATCTCACTCCTGTTCCAAATCCTTCCCCCATGGACTCCAATTTCATGTCCTTCTCCATGTCCAAATCCATTTCCAGCTATGTCCCAACCCAGCAGTCTCATTCCTGGTCCCCTCTTATCTCAGATCCATCATATTTCCGTTGAAAATCCTGCCTGATGGCTATCCCAACAGACTGTCCAAGGTGGAGCAGGGATTTTGGCTGACACCTATCACACTGTAGTGTCACCCACACATCTGGTGGTGAATCCTAAGGTTAAGAATGGGAGGGAGCAACGTCACTTTGTATGGTGGTACACCACCGGCCAACTGCAGGGGACAACCCCTGTACCTGCAGGAGTGTAAGGGGACAGGACCACACCTGGCCGGCTGTCAATCAGTCAGTCTGAATGGATCAAGCCCCACCCGGTCGGGTGTCAATCACCCTCCAGGTTATAAGCCTGCACTGGCCTCCCGAGGCCTCACATTGAGTTGCTGCAGCCACAGCCAGCCTGGCTCTTGGAAGTCTTTGTGGATTAAAGCCTGTTGTACAGTCATTACCTTGCGTGTGTCTGATTCTGTCTAACAGCGCACCACAATTTAATCCACAAAATTTTCCCACAACTGCCATGGAAAAACTCCTGAGCGCAGGGAGCCTCGAGGTCAACCCACGCCATCTGGAAGGCCAGACACGCTTCAAGATCTGGCAGCACGCAGTCGAGGCAATCATCGAGGCACACGAAGGCAACATCCTAGACTCCGATCGGAAGAGGTTGGTCCTACTCCGGTCAAAGCTGGGTCCCCGCGCCTTCCAGGTAACCAAAGGCTGCTCCACATACAAGAGCACAATGGACACTCTCGAGAACTTGTACAAGCCCCCCTTGAATGTGGTCTGTGCAAGGTACCTCCTCAACAACCGAGCCCAGCAACCCGGGGAGATGGCTGAGTCTTACCTGGGACACTTGCGAGAGTTAGCCCAACCATGTCTGGCTGAACCTGGGGTAGGTGTAGAGGAGGTCGAGAGGTTGATCCGGGATGCCTTTGTCCGAGGGCTACGCTCGAGGGCCATCCGTCAGAAGCTGCTGGAAGACAACATCTATGCCCTAACCAGGACTGCGGAAGTGGTCCAAACCCTGAAAGCAGCAGCCCTGCACGTTGAAGCCTTCAATTCCAGGTTCCCCCAGGCTCCCTCATGGCCCTCTCACACTGCAGCTGCAGCCCCAGGGTGAGCTGGGGAGGAGAATGTCGCTGAGGTAGGCATCCGGTGCCCCTGTAAGTACTGTGGGTCCTAGTGTGGGTCAGATTGATGATCGTGCCAAAACTGCCCAGCTAGGAACCAATATAGTTCCCGATGCAGCAAGAATGGCCACTTTGCAAAAGTGTGCTTCTCTAAACCTTCTGGCAGCTCAGCGGCCCTCTATGACCTCCCTACTTCCCCCGCAGACCCCCCCCCCACGAGCGCGTGCTGAGAGGTGCCATTGCTCCGTGATGACTTCCGCCTTCCCCGACTTCGACCACGCAACATCCGGCCCCACCAGCAACCGTTGCAGCGTGTGCCCCGAGCCCAGCCCTCACCGAGAACTACAGTGACGTCACTTCCGGCTCACAGCATGACATCACTTCCGGCTGATGTGACGGCGTCACTGCTTCCGGCCGTGATGACGCCACCTCCCCCGGCGCAGCGGACACAGCTGGGGAAGGAGGCCAGCCACACAGCAGCTCCCCACGTGCCGCTGCCATCTTGGGCCAGGCAGCGCCGACACGGAGGGCCCCTGACGACATTGAGAATGACGTGGTCAATACGGGAGATGACCAGGCCGCCCTACCGATGCTCTCCATGCCTCCGGATGCAATTGGCTACTACACGCTGCACCTCACGACTGATATCGACATGATCAACACGGGTGATGACCAGGCTGCCCAATCGACGTTCCCCATCCCTCCGGATAGCGATGACTCCGACTCCGAGATGGTCCTGGCTGCCACCACGCTAACCAGGGACATTCCCCATGATCTCGGGTGCTCAATGATGGTCATGCGAGTCAACAGGCAGGTAACAAAGTGCCTGTTGGACAGTGGCAGCATCAAGAGCTTCATTCACCCGAGCGTGGCCCACTCCCTAAGTTAAAGGTCCACCCTACCACCTTCTTGATCGCCCTCGCCACCAAGAATAAGACTGTTGGTACCCTCGGGTGCTGCTCGGTCAAAATAATGGTGGGAGGGGAGACTTACACAGGATTTAGGCTCCTGGTCATGCCCAAACTCTCCACACCACTCCTCCTGGGCCTGGATTTCCAGTGCCACCTGCAGAGTGTCACCCTTGCCTTCAGGGGGCCCCAACCCCCACTCACATTGCACAGCACACCAACCTACCAGCCCTGGCCAACCTGTGGCCTCTCCACACTGCGCAACACCCCACCTGCACTCTTTCCACATCTTGCGCTAGGCTGCAAGCCAATCACTGCCAGAAGTAGGCGCTATTGCACTGTAGACAGGGACTTCATCAAGGCGGAGGTGCGGTGACTCCTGGTGGAAGGCGTTATAGAGCCCAGTAAAAGTCCTCGGAGAGCCCAAGTCCTAATGGTCAAAGGGGTAAGAAAGCCGAGGATGGTTATGGATTACAGCCAGACCATTAATCAATACACCCAGCTGGATGCCTACCCCATTCCGAGGATCTCCGACATGGTCAATGAGATTGCCTGCTACCGGGTTTTCTTCACGACTAACCTGAAATCGGCGTATCACCAAATCCTTATCCACCTGAAGGACAAGCCCTACACCGCCTTTGAGCCTGTACCAGTTCTGCCGTGTTCCTTTTGGGGTCACGAACGGTGTCTCCGTCTTCCAGTGGGAGATAGATCGCATGGTAGACTGGCACAAGCTGAAGGCGATGTTCCTATATCTGGATAACATCACTATCTGTGGCTGTGACCAGCAGGACTACGATGCTAACCTGGAAAAATTCCTCCAGATGGCCGCAGAGCTGAACCTCACTTACAACAAGGAGAAGTGTGTGTTCAGCACCACCCGCCTCATCATCCTGGGGTACATTGTGGCCCATGGAGTCGTCGGCCCAGATCCGGAAAGGATGCGCCCATTAATGGAGTTACCCATGCTAAAGGCCCGCCGCAGGTGCCTGGGCCTGTTCTCTTATTACTCACAGTGGGTCCCTCACTTCTCGGACAAGGTCCACCCATTGTCCCAAGCCACAACTTTTCCCCTCCCACCTGAAGCACAGGCAGCCTTCACCCGCATCAGGCAAGACATCGCGGACGTCACAATGCAGGCTGTGGATGAGGACTCCCCCTTCCAGGTGGAGAGTGATGCCTCCGAGGTGGCCCTCGCTGCTAACCTCAACCAAGGGGGGGGGGGGGCGCCCCATTGCCTTCTTCTCCAGGACCCTCCATGGCTTTGAGCTAGGGCACTCTGCCATTGAAAAGGAGGCTCAGGCGATTGTGGAAGCTGTCTGCCATTGGTGCTACTACCTGGCCAGCAGGAGATTCACGCTTCTCACGGACCAGTGGGCCGTGGCCTTCATGTGTAACACTATCCACAAGAGCAAGATAAAGAACAACAAGATCCTGAGTTGGAGAGTTGAGCTGGCAACCTACAGCTACGACATCCAGTACTGACCCAGGAACTTTAATGACTCCCTGATGCCCTCTCTCGCACCTGCGTATCTATGCATTACAACAGGTTGCAGGCATTGCATGAGTCCTTCTGCCATCCAGACGTCTCCCGGTTGTACCATTTAGTTAAGTCCCAAAATCTGCCGTACACCATCAGGGACGTCAGGGACATGACCGAGGCCTGTTGGGTCTGTGCGGAGTGTAAACCCTGTTTCTTCCGCCCGCCCCCCCCCCCCACCCCAGGCCCACGTTGTAAAGGCTACTTGGGTTTTCAACCGTCTCGGCGTGATTGCCTTGGGGCAAATTTCACCATGTTCGGCTACCCTGCCTTCATCCACAGCGACCGGGGGTCTAGTTTCATGAGTGACGAGTTGCGTCAGTACCTGACGGCGAGGGGTATCGCGACCAGTTGCACGAAAAACTATAACCCAAGAGGCAACGGGCAAATGGAACACGAGAATGGGGTGGTCTGGAAGGCAGTCCTCCTGGCACTCAGGTCAAAAGGGTGGGCCATTCAGTTCTAGCAGGATGCTGTGCCCGAGGCGGACCATGCCATTCAGTCACTGCTGTGCACGGCTACCAACAAGACCCCTCACGAACGTCTGTTCTCATTCCCCAAGAGGTCGGTGACTGGAATGTCACTCCCAGCATGGCTCACAACCCTGGGACCAGTGCTTCTGTGTAAGCATGTAAGGGCACACAAGGCCAAAGCCCTGGTGGAGCAGGTTTTCCTCCTTCATGGGAACCATAACTATGCTTACGTTAGGTTCGGCAGTGACAGAGAGGACACCATCTCAACCAGGGACCTGGCACCAGCAGGAGCACCCACTACACCATGCCACCGTCCAACCCAGGACGACACTGACAGGGCATACATCCCTGTCCACAGACAGCTATGGGGCACGCAGGGCCTCCTTGACTTCCAGGGGCCCACTTCAGCCTTAGGAGATGACCCCCCCCTCACCCATCCAATATAATCCGCATACATCAACCCGGCCCCCCTGGCCACCCCTCCGTGCGGCATCACACCAGCGACACACACCCCTGCCGCCAGCACCCCCACTTCCCCCATGACCAGTGACCAGGAGCCAGTCCTACGACGGTCACAGAGACCCCAGTGGCAGCCAAATTGTCTCAACCTGTAAATATTGTATGTATATAGTAGGTGTGATTCCTTGTTACTGCCCCCCCGCCCCCCCAGGACAATTTTAAAGAAGGCGGTGAATGTGGTGGTACACCACTGGCCTACTGCAGGGGGAAACCTCTGTACCTGGAGGAGTGTAAGGCGACAGGATAAAACCT
Source organism: Narcine bancroftii (assembly GCF_036971445.1). Lineage (NCBI taxonomy): Eukaryota > Metazoa > Chordata > Chondrichthyes > Torpediniformes > Narcinidae > Narcine > Narcine bancroftii. The sequence continues at coordinate 131,108,960 of NC_091476.1, forward strand.
GGCTGGCTGTCAATCAGTCAGCCTGAATGGATCAAGCCCCACTCGGTCGATTGTCAATCACCCTCCGGGAAATAAGCCTGCACCGGCTTCCCGAGGCCTCACACTGAGTTGCTGCAGCCACAGCCAGCCTGGCTCTGTGGAAGTCTTTGTGGATTAAAGCCTGTTGTACAGTCTTTACCTTGTAAGTGTCTGATTCTGTCTAACAGAACACCACACTTTGTCACTGAACTGTTGATGAATCATCCACGGGAGATCCTTTATTTGCTGCTCCACTCCACAAGAAATTTCTGCACCTTCAGTGAGTTCTGATTATGGTCAGACTTTCTCTGAGCGTTACCCAAGCAGTGGCAGCAAAGATTTAAAAAGGAAAGGCTCAGCAGAAAGAAGCTGAATGGTGCAGTTGCGGTCAAATGACCTGAGCAGCAGATTTTTTAAAAAGTCAAGTATGACTATAATATAAAAGTGACAAACTGGGTAGTGGAGGAAGCTGTCATTAAGAGGCTTCGGCGAGAAGATGGTGAGGTGGTGGTGCAGGAATTGATGTAAATAAGGGTCACCCTATTCGAGGAACAAAAAGGATTCGGCATCTAGGCTCAGGTAAGGGCAGGTTTTATTTATCTTATATTTTTGTTTCCTCTAAGTCATAGAGAGTGGGAATAGTAGCCAAGGCAGGGGAATACTCCTCTTCCAGAATGTAGATCATCAAGCAAGCTAGCAATATCACTGACGGCTTCTTCTGTGAAACATGATTCCAGCTGCAGCTCCTTACAAACCGAGTTGGGGAATTGGAACTGGAGCTGTGTCATTCAGGAGGCTGGGGGTGGGGTGATAGATAGGAGTTACAGGAATACTCTAATACCGAGGTGGTGGGAGGAGGGTAGCTGGTTGACATTCAGAAGAGGGAAAGGGAACAGGTAGTCAGTGCAGGGCATCAATATGGCTGTTCCCCTCAATAACAAATATACCATTTTGGATACTGTTGGGCAGGGGATGGCTTATCAGGGACAAGCCATGGAGATCAGGTCTCTGGCACAGAGTCTATTCTGTAGCTAAGAATGGAAGGGAGAAGAGGCGAGCTGTAGCAACAGGGGATTCTATAGTGAGGGGATAGATAAGAGGTTCTCTGGAAGAGATCGAGAATCCCACATGGTATGTTGCCTCCCTGGTGCCAGGGTCCAAGATATCTCAAAATGAGCTCACGTCATTCTCAGGAGGGAGGGTGAGCAGCCAGATGATGTGGACCAATGACATGGTTAGCAAGGGTGAAGGGGTCCTGCAAGGATTGTTCAGGCAGTTAGGTGCTAGATTGAAGGGCAGACCTGTGATCTCAGGATTGCTACCCATTGCAAGTGAGGTTAGAAATAGGAGGATAATACACCTTAACATCTGGCTAAAGACACGGCGCAGGATGGAAGGCTTCAGGTTTCTGGATCATTGGACTCTCTTCTAGGGAAGGTGGGACCTGCTTGCCAGGGCCATTTGCATCTGAACTGGAGGGGGATTAATATTCTTGTGGGAAGGTTTGCTGGTTCTTCTCCACGGGGTTTAAACTAGATTTGGAGGGGGGTGTGAACCAGAGTGCCAGAGTGGGAAGTGGAGGAGGGAAAAGATGATGTGAAAATTGCATGTAATGTTAGAAGTCAACGGGTTGTACGTGGTGGAAATGTTCTCAGGTGAATCTATTTCAATGCAATATTGCAGGAAAGGAAGATGAGCTTAGAGCATGGATTGGCACGTGGAATTATGACATTCTGACCATTCGTGAAACTTGGCTGCTGGAGGGGTACGACTGGCAGCTCAATGTCCCACGCTTCTGTTGTTTTGTACAAGATAGAATGGTGGAATGAAAGGGGAAGGAGTGGCATTGCTTGTCAGGGAAAATATTACAGCTGTGCTCAGGCAGGACAGACTAGAAGGCTCATCTACTGAGGCTATATGGATGGAGCTGAGGAATGGGAAAGGTATAATTTCACTCATGGGGTTGTATTATACCTTTGGTACAAGATTTTGGTTTTTGCCAATGGTCAGAGTTTGGTATCCAATCTTTCCAAGATCTCTTTATTGACTAAAATTTGGCCTCTTTTGAACAAATATCATCTAAATTCAAAATAACTACACATAATTTTTTTAGATATTTACAGATTAGGAGCTTTTTAAATTCCTTGGTATTAAAACTCCCTCAGATTTGGAATTAAAGATTAAAGATTTATAATCTTAAACTGAATACTAAAAAGCTGTTATCAGTTCTCTACGAGCTATTATTGATATCTTGGGATAATTCCCTTGACAAGACTAAGAAATGATGGGAGCAAAATTTTCAACAAGAATTTTCTAATGTTACATGGGATTCTACCTTGAAATTGGTTTATTCATCTTCTTTATGCACCCGACATTCATTATTACAATTTAAAGTAATATATTGAGGTTACTTTTCCAAAAATCATTCGGCTAAATTTTATTCTAATTTCTTGTCAAAGTGTGATAGATGTACAACTGAAGAAGGTACATTATTTTATACATTTTGGTCATGTTCCTTGCTTTCCAATTATTGGGAAAGTATTTTCCATACCTTGTCTTTAGTTCTTAATATTAATTTGGCTCCTAATCCTTTCATTTTGCCCTATTTAGAATAAGTAAGTCTGCTTATTTAAATTTGTCTGGGCCACAATCCCATGTAGTTGCCTTTGCTCTTCTTATTGCCAGAGAGCAATACTTATGAGATGGAAAGGTGTTGTCCCTCCCACAAATGGTTATCTGATGTGATGGCATTTTTCCACTCACATATGACTTTAAGTGTTCCCTATGCCATAGATGCTCTGTAGTAAGTAAGAGATTGCTTAATTACCTAATTGGCTCATTATGTGCAGAGTTTCCTAATTCCAAAGGAAATAGGCCAATGACAATTTTTCTCAAGAAAAATATTTCAGTAACAATTGGGTCTAGAGCAGTGATTCTCAACCTTCCCTTCCCACTCACATCCCACCCTAACCAATCCCTTACTAATCACAGAGTACTGATGGCATAGGAATTACTTAAAGTGGTAGAAAAGATTTATATTTGTTGGCTAATAAATTGTTTAAAATCCTCCCACTTTAACAATATGGGGTTCAAACGCCATCTGTAAAGACCTTCTTGTTTCTCCACTATTAGAATGCTCAGCATAAGCAGTGAGTGATCAGAAAGTAGCCTCGATAAATATTTTGACTTCATCACCCTATCTTTTAGTTCAGCCGACAGTAAAAATAAATCAATTCTTGTATGTGAATCATGTAACCTGGAGTAGAAAGAAAGCTGCCTCCAAATATCAATCAAATTTAGATCCTTCTTATAAGATAATGTCATCTTAGCCGCCTTAGCCCTAGTAACTGTTCTTGCAGATTTACTCTGTATCGGATCCAGTCAGAACATCTCTTCCTATCAAAATATTTTTTCTCCCTTCAGCAGCTTTCAAAAACATATCCTTCATAAAGGCTTCATCATCGTAGTATGGAGCATAAATATTCATAAGTATCTATGATTCTGAATAAATCTTATAATTTAGCAGCACATATCTACCTGCTTGGTCTTTTGATAAATTCTGTTTATAACCAGAACATTTTTATTTATTAAAATTGCAACCCCTCTTGCCTTAGAATTGAACGATGAAGAGAAGACCTGCCGCACCCATCCTCTTTATAACTTGTCATGTTCCACCTTAATAAGATGTGTTTCCGATAAAAAGACTACATCGGTTTTTACCTTCTTCGAGTGAGCCAAAACCTTCTTTCTCTTGATCATCCTGTTTAAACCTTTAATGTTAAAACTTATAAACTTTAAGGTCTTATTCATATTGATTTTACAAACAAATATTGCAGAGTAATACAGTCACTGTAAATAGTTAAACAATCTCGTGATCTCTTCCCTTTTGAAAAAAGTGCAAAGCCCTGCTCTGATGGTGACATAAATGAGAAACACCAGAAGCCTGTGAAAAAAGTCTGTGGAATCCTCCAGGGATGAAAAAGATCTAAATCATCTTTACAAACAAACTTCCCTCCTGAAACCATTACCCCCTTAGACTGGAGTCTACACCCTGCTGTTACTTTGTTCAACATTCAACATTTCCCCGAGCTCTCCGCAAAGTATCAATAAGAGAGATTGACGTTACCAAATAAATATCAGACGACTCAAGAAAAATATATCTTTACTTAGTCCACAAAAATACAATCTTCATAAAGTTCTCTTCCAAAGTAATTTTTTTTCTTAAAGTCCACAAACAAACTCTTCTGCCTCTTGCTTTCTCTTGAAAAGCCTGCCGACACCTCCACCCATAAAATCGTCAGGTAAACCATGGAGTACCTGAGATTCTTTGCCTGGAGTTGTCGCTTGACCTTGTCAAATTCTTTCCTGGGCTGAAATCTTGGAAAAACATGACCTCTTGTCCATCCTGTTTAGAGTACTCAAATGCTGCTCTTAAGATCACTTCTCGATCCCTGAAGCTCAACAGCCTCACAAGGACCAGTCGAGGATGCATATTCTCATTTCTTCTAGGTCCGAAGGTTCATTGGGCTCTCTCAATCCATATTTGTCCACCGAGTGTCTCAGCACAAAGTACATCAAGAATCCAGGATTCAAAGAATTTAACTGCATCTCTTCCTTCCGCACCTTCTTTTAAACCAATTATTGGTATATTATTTCATCTTCTAAAGTTCTTCATAGGATCAATCTCATCATGGAGCATTTCTTTTTCAATCGCCTACTGATTATGTAGTTCTTCCAGTTTCTTATTGTGCTCTCCTAAGTCTCCTTCAGCATTATTCATTTGTTCCATTAAATCAATGATTGACTCATCCATATTTTTGATCGAATCCGCTAAATCTTTCATAACTCTTTCAACTTTTGAAAACCTCATTCCTAAGGCTTCTAACCCTGATAAGATTGCTTACAATTCTTGAGCAGAAGTTCCTGAAGTTGAGGAAGTTGAGGCAGCTCCCTTTGAGCTATCAGTCAATGTCGCAGGTGAACTCGGAGTTTCTTCCCACTTTGGTTTTGATTTTTTTTCCAGTCATCTTTGTTAGCAATATAAGTAAACTTTTGTTAAAGAAAAAGTAAAAAAAAAGTACTTTTGAACCGTCTTTTAAAAACTCTTCATGGAGAGCTCAGCCAAAGCACATCTGCTCAGTCTTGTCACATGGCCACGCCCCATATATATTATTCTTTATGAAGGGGAAGGAGGTGAGGTGTTGGGAGAGGGACGGAAGGGGAGGGGTTACAACCATCATGTAACGAATGAAAATTTCTTCAATAAAAACAAATTTCATTGTATAATGATTTATTAATTACATATGGAAAAAAAATTTAAATGGAGATATATTTAGGTGGAAATTAAGCAAATAATGGGGTAGACCTACATTTGGAGCCAGCATATTTTATATTGGGAGTGACTCCAGAGGGTATAGATACCAAAAACCAGGCATGTTTACTTAGGGTATTGTTGTTGATTGCAAAGAAGATGATAACAGGATTATGGAGAAATGTAAAACCACCAACTGTCCAACAATGGAGGGAAAGATTAAATAGTGTATATTTGATGGGAAGTATAACAGCTAAACTCCAACTAAAGAATGATGATTTCAATGTCAAGTGGTCACCGGTAATACTATAGTTACCGAGATTGATTAAAAATATAACCTACACGTAATCTCAGTGCAGGGGAGGAGTTTGACCAGATCATTCTACAAGTAATTGGACTAATGTACTGTATACAGATCAGACTGTGACTGTATACAAGTGAATATATGGTGATGACATGGTGATAAATTCAATAAGATTTACTCTGACCGTCTCCTATTTAAACTTGAAAATGTCACAATGGGCATATGAAGGAGTGTTCGGTTAAATATATAGGTGACTGCATATTGGTGAGAATAAGGTCAATTGGGTGTCCAAATCTGTGATGGTTCTATGAACAGAACTCGAATAAGACGGATTGATGCACTGTATACATCTATTATGTGATCTATGTATTATGTTTTCTTTCTTTGGCTTGGCTTCGCGGACGAAGATTTATGGAGGGGGTAAAAAGTCCACGTCAGCTGCAGGCTCGTTTGTGGCTGACAAGTCCGATGCGGGACAGGCAGACACGATTGCAGCGGTTGCAGGGGAAAATTGGTTGGTTGGGGTTGGGAGGAGGTATTTTGTTTTATGCTCACATGATATGACTGCATACGGAAATAAAAGTTAAATTACAAAAAAAAGAAACTGCAGAGGCTCTGGAAGAAATATTTAAAATATCCTTAGCTGTGGATTGGAGGGTAGCTCATGTTGTTCCATTGTTTAAAAAAGGCACTAAAATTAACACTGGAAATTATAGCCTGGTGAGCCCGACATTAGTAGTAGGTAAATTATTGGAAGGTGTTCAGAGAGATCAGATATACAAGTATTTGGATACCCAGGGACTGATCAGGGATAATCACCATGACTTTATGCGCAGAAGGTTGTGTTTAACCAATCTTATAGAGGAGGTTATCAGGAAAATTGATGCACGGAAGGCTGTGGATCTTGGCTACATGGACTTTGACAAGGTCCCACATGGGAGGATAGTAAGGAAGGTTCAAACACTCGGTATTCATGGTGAGGTAGTAATTTGACATTGGCTATATGGGAGAAGTCAGAGAGTGGTAGTGCTTGATTACTTCTCAGACTCGAGGCCTGTGACTTGTGGTGTGTCTCAGTGCTGGGACCTTTGTTGTTTGTCATTTATATCAATAACCTGGATGATAAAGTGGTAAATTGGATCAGCAAGTTTACAGATGACACAAAGTTGGAGACGTTGTGGGCAGCAAAGCAAGATTTCAAACCTTGCAGAGGGATCTAAATTATTATTTTTTAATTAAAAAATAATAGACATACTGCACAGAAACAGGCCATTTCAGCCCATGAGTCCATGCCACCCAATTTATACCTAATTAACAGACACCTCTGGTATTTTTTGAATGGTGGAAGGAAACCGGAGCCCCTGGGGAAAGCCTAGACAGACACGGGGAGAATGCATGAACTCCTTACAGACAGCATGGGATTTGAACCTGATCGCTGGTGCTATAAAGGTGTTGCACTAACCACTATGCCGCCCAACTGAATCAGGACCAGCTGGTAAAATGGGCTGAAAAATGGCAGATGAAATTTAATGCAGACAAGTGTGAGGTGTTGCCTTTTGGAAGGACAAACCAGAAAATGGACTAACAAAGATGGGCTAATAAAGAAACCACAAAGAGAAAAATAAGTTAACAAATATAAAAGGAAACGAAAAGAAAATAATCCATATTGTGTGCGAATTTGTATCTATTTGGGCAAGATTTTGATTGGCTCTCATGGCTCATAAATGCAAATGTCCATTGCTCAGATGTTCAGGCCATGTGAGTCACTGAGACTGGCTCTCCCACCCTCCACCCCTGGAAACATCTGCCAGCAGTGAACATGTTCAGGAGAGGGGTGATGGAATTACTAAGAGCAGATAGACTGTGTGCCCAGCTGTTGCATACACAGATGTTGTTTGCATGAATTTTGTTCACTTGTTGAACTATGGCAGTCTGTTATGCAGAAGGTAGATTGAAAATAATTGTGAAAGCCTTTAATTAATAATGAACTATTGGCATCAAATGTAATTTTTTTAACAGAAATGCACTGTGTTCATTCCTTCAGTTGGGGGAGCTCCCTGCAAACATAACTGCATCATTAGGCACTAAAGATTCTTCAGTGTACCATTTCATGAAATACCAAACCTTTTAAGAAAAGTCACATTAAAAGAAAAACAAATCGATGACATCACTTTAAGTGCCCGTCAATTAATTTAATGCAGAATAATCATTTGTTTCTTCTGACAACTGTTTTGTATATCTGGGATTTCAACTAAAGCACCAATTCCATAGCACTGTGTATGGAGCACACCCTATCACTCTCAGTCTCTTGCTTTAAAGAATCAAACGCCTTTGTACCAACTGTTCCGGAATCAGAAATTAAGTTGTCAGAATTCTACTGGTACTTGGAGTTCTGCTGCTTGTTCATGGTGCAGATTGCAGGCGATTTCATTACATCTCTCTGGTAGTGGTTGAAGTAACTTCTTCCCATCCCTCACCCTTAAATTGGTGTTACTTTTAATGTATTTATTTATTTTCTGGAGTCTAGACATTGGAGAAGACCAACCTTCTTTGCCCTTAAGAAGGTGGGGGTGAGATGCTTTAACATAGTAATTACAGCACAGTACAGGCCCTTCAGCCCATGATGTGCAGACCTAAATTTACCTAAAAAAAAATTAAACTCTCCCTACCTCATAACCCTCTATTTTTCTTTCATCTATGTGTCTGTTAAATGTCCCTATTGTTCCAACCTCAACCTCCATCCCTGGCAAGGCATTCTAGATACTCTCTGTGTAAAAAGATTTCCCAGCTGTCTCCCCTAAACCTTCCTCCCCTCATCTTGTACAGATGTCCTCTGGCATTTGTTACACTCACCCTTGGAAAAAGGTGCTGGCTGTCTACCTTATCTATGCCTCCCATAATTTTGTAGACCTCTATTAGTCACTTCTCATCCTTCTTTGCTCCAAAGAGAGCAGAGCTGTAGCTCTGCTAACCTTGCCTCATAGGACATATTTTCCAGTCGAGGCCACATCTTGGTAAATTTCCTCTGCTTCCTCTCCATACTTCCATATTCTTCCTCTAATGAGGTGGCCAGATCTGAACACACTACTCTAAGTCTGGTCTCACCATAGATTTATGGAGCTGCAAGACATGACTCCTGAACTCAGTCCTCTGACTAATGAAACCCAGAGGCCTTCCTAATTATGCTATCAACTGGCCTTCTTGAACCATTACAGTCCATCTGGTGAAGGTGCTCCCATGGTGATATTGTGGAGTAGAATCTAAGCATTTTGTTTTGTTTTACCAATTAAAACACTGCCTTAATGTGGAAAAGGCAGTCACATTCACCTGACCTCTTGTCTTGAGTTCTTTGGTTCATGGTTGAACAAAGAATGTGATCATGTTGGGGATCAGATGGTTGTGGAGAAGGTGAGGAAGTATGATGGCAACTTCACCACTTTGCTCAAGACTGTGAGAGAAGTGATTGGATGTTATTTTCCCTGTTATCTGTGATCATCTATGACAGTTTTCCACGTGGTTTTGGTGGATAACAATGGTGAGGCTGCGTGCTGGGAGAGCATAGTTAATTCTGGAGTGTCATCTTCCATTGCAATGTTTGCTGCTCCCTGAACCTTTGTTTCTCCAGTGCTCTCAGATGTAATTTGATTTTGGTGTGGAATGAATCACACTGTGTGGATAAATGTTTGTGGGATAGTGGTGGCAGTGGAGGCGGAGGGAGGGGGGGGGGGGGGTGGTGGTGTGGTGCTCAGTAGGAAGCAGAGATAGCCAAATCTTGTATTGACTGCATTAGCCTAGACTACATCCAAGCAGTCCCAAGCTCCATCCTGTCACCCACATTCTCCTCAACTATGATCCTTTTCCCACTCTCCTTGACTCAGGGAAATGTACAGTGGCCAGTAAATCTGATGCCACTTCACTTGGTTATGGGAGTTCTGGGAGAGCCCCTTTTCAGATTGATCCCTGATTCCCGGAGCTGCCTTATGCAGGATCTGGGCAGTTAAAGAATTGGATGGACTTTATCCTGGAGTCGTTTTCTTGATCTCGTCATTCATGTGATGCATATACAACCGAGGAATCACTCCAGCCAGACAGAGGCCAGGCCTGTGAGTAAGCCTGGTGGTTGGGACAAAGATTTAGCAGTTTCATGGTTCTTGCTGCTGAGCCTAACATTTTTTTGAAATTCCAGATTTATTGAATTACTTGAATTTAAATTCCCCAGATGAAAGATTGGGAATCCAACTCAGACCTCCTGATCAATAGCCATTAGCTTCAGCTGCTTGTGCAGTAATTTAATCCTTAACCCACTGTACCTGGTTGATGCCCAATGACCTCGTCTCATTGAACCCTATCTTGTTTCAAACAATAGAGACAGTGTCAGCCTATTCCAATATCCTTTACAAGGACTTGGATTTCCAGTATTTTAATACACCATACTTGCAAAAAGGGGTGGCACAGTTAGCACAGCGGTTAGTACAAAGCTATTACAGTGCCAGAGACTCGGATTCAAATCTGGCAACTGTAAGGAGTTTGCATGCTCTTCCAGTGACTGCGTAGGGATCCTCCGGGTGCTCTGGTTTTATCCCACCCTTCAAAAAATGTATTGGGGTCATAGGTTCATTGCGGCTTTTGGGTGGGGTGGGCCTGTTACCGTTGTGTATGTCTAAATTTTTTTAAAAAATAATTAATTAATTTGGACTAAAACATTTTTGTTAATTACATTTCTATCTGGTGTTAAAACATCAATAGTTTATGCAAATACTACAACCCCAAAGAAACCAAATTCTGAGCCTAATGCTATGTTGTGATACACTGTTTTTCTCCTGGGTAGATTTGACAAGCACCTTTGAATCTTTTAGGGTCTGGATAAAAATCCAGAACTCACTTTTAGCAAGAAACTTTAATCGAACTTGGCACTAAATTGGTGTCTTCAAATTAGCAAGTGCCAGATACTTAACATGGGGTTAAATTAAACTTTGCATTCACTGTATTGGGCACAAACTGGCTGAACTATACAATCTAATTATCGGCTTGAAGATTTACTTCTCCTGCCTCCACCTTTCTTTAATTTACATAATAATTAATCTATTAATTACAGGGGGTGTTTTACAGTCCTTACTTAATCTTGAAACAATTGAAAGAGTTAAAGCTTTAAACATTTTTTGAGACATTTCATTGTGCCATCAAACCAACGGAGATGAGAATTTGATAAGCGGCTTATACTCATGTAAAACTTGAGATTTGAAGACCACTTTTTAGGGCTAAATTTATGGGGTCAACTATTACATTTCTACTACTTTTGACCATGGTAATTACCTTCATTGTTCAAGGCATTGGGAATTCAGATGGGGGTGGGATGGTTGGCCAGAGCTGAGGCAAGGATCCGCGGTCAAGGCATTGGCAGCTCTGGTGGGCAGGGCCAAAAATGGGGGGAGTGTTGACTTTTGTACTGTATCAACTTTTAACATGAGTAATACAATAAATTCAGTAGTGGTTCTAGAGAGATTTCAACTTCACACTGATGCGGAAGGTTGTGCCCACTGTAGACAATACTCACTGTAAAGTTTGCCATCTATACATGGGGCACTATTCTCAATGCTAAATATATACAGGGAGGCTACAACACATTGCTTTCACATCAACAACTCACTCATCCTCTCCACCAATTGTCAGATGGTTGGATAACTGTTTTGTAAACTAAAAACCAACTGCTTTTAAGGGGTAGGTACTGCATGTTGAGGAAGGAGATCTTAATATTCATGCAAAATTCATCATATAGTGAGATATCCCAATGTTTGTTGCAGTTTGCAGAGTGCTTGAGTTGGAATGTAGTTTGTGCAATCCCAGGGTGGATGCTGTTTGAGTGCCTATACTGTCCACTAAGCTTGTTGATTGGATTGTGCATCAATGTCCAGATTGGCATCACACGATCATCTGTACCCCAGTATCCAGACTGGCATCTCATGTCCATCTGTGCATCAGTAGCAATTCTGGCATCTTAAATTCATCTGAACATCAGTAGCCAGACTGGCATCTTACATCTATCTGTGCATCATTGTCTGACTGGCACCTAACGTCCATCTGTGTCCAGACTAGTATCTGATGTCCATCACTCCCAGATGGCATCTTCGCATGCAGCTCTGACGGGAATTATCAAATATTCCCGTTCAGAGCTACTAAAACTCAAACACAAACCCAGAAACATAAAATCAAACTCACCCAATAATATGGATGTCCTAAGATTGCTGGCAGACCTCAGAATCAGCAGAATCTGCAGTCTCCGTCAGACTACGGAACCTTTAAACAGCCGGCGCTCAGGCAAGTTCAGCACCACAGGAGTTTTAAACAACCAGCGATCAGGCCACTTAAACTTTACAGGAGTCGCAAACAGCAGACGCTCACTACATTTCAGCATCGCGGAGGTTTTAAACAGACAGACATTTAAACACCGTGGGAACTATCAGCTGCAGATTCATAGGCCAGGTAAAGAAGATCCAACCACATGGACACAGAGGAGGGCTACAGGCCCTGAGGCTTCTCCTCCCTACCATCCTCCTGGCCAAGTACAATCCTTGGAGAACAAACTTGATGAACTCCAAGCCAGACTTCAACATCAGAGAGATATCAGGGAGTGCTGCGTGATGTGCTTTACAGAAACATGGCTAAACAGGGACATTCTAGACAAGGTGCTGTAGCCCAAAGGCTACACCATCCATCCTGCTGACCGAGAACTGGCGTCTGGAAAAACCAGGGGAGGTGATGTTTGTGTCATCATCATTTCATCGTGGTGCACAGACGTGATGGTTATGTCCCAGTCCTCCTTCCCCGGCCTGGAACATCTGGCGATCAAGTGCCACCCATTCTACCTGACGAGGGTGTTCACCACCATCATTCTGGTCACAGCGTACATTCTGCTCCAGGCTAACATCAGGCTGGCACTGGAGGGACTGAGCACTGTGATTAACAGCCATGAGTCAGCATATCCTGATGCCTTCCCGATCATTGTAGGGGACTTCAATCAGGTCAGATTCTCTGACAAACTACCACCAACACATCACATGCATGATCAGGGGAACCAACACCTTCGACCACTGCTACACCACCATGAAGAATGCATACCGAGCCATACATCGGCGAATGTGATCACCTGGCAGTACTCCGTCTGCTGGCAAACAAGCAGAGACTGAGGGCCACAGCACCAGTGGTGAAGTCGGCAAAAATATGGTCAAAGGAGGCGAAGGAGTGTCTGCAGGACAGCCCTGAATCAGTGAACTGGAACATATTCAAAAACTCATCCATAGACATGACAGAATATGCAACAGGTGTCAGTGACTTCATCAAGACCTGTGTGGATGAGTGTGTGCCCACGCGCACATACCAGCTGTTCCCCAACCAGAAGCCCTGGATGAATCAGAGAATTCAAAACATGTTGAAGGCGAGAACAAGACTGGGGATCAGGATATTTACAAGAAGTTCAGATACGACCTGCGGAAGGCCATCTCTGAAGCAAAATGGATATTCTGAAGGAAGCTAGATATAGAGACAGGTACACTCCAGCTATGGCAGGGAGTGCAGGCCACTACAGTCTACAAAGCGAGAGTGAAGACTATAGATGGCTGTGAGGCTTCATGATCTGGAGTTGAACACCTTCTACAGCCACTTTGTGAAGAAGAACCAAACAGTGCCTACTAGAATCCCTGAAAAGGCTAAGCACCCTGTGATATCTGTGCAGTGAACTGGGAGAGTGCTGTATTGATGACTGGCCACGCCTCCTGGCTCCACCCCCATTTACCCATATATAACCCTGGTTTCCCGTCTCAATCCAGAACCCCTCTGAATCCTACTAGTGAACCCTAACGGGTGTTGAAAGCTAATAAAAGCGTTAGTTCTCCCTCCATTCATGTGAGAGCTACAATTTTATTAGCTTTCAAAACAAGGATGGAGGCATTACTCAAGCCCAGTAAGCTGCTAATAGACCCCCAGTGAAGGGAGTAAGATTACTATAATATGAATGTTTGCACTTAGGATGCTGTTTCAAAACTCCGAATTTCATGACTCTTCATGACAATAAATTCTGATTTTGATTCTCATCTGTAACAGTCACTGTATTTACTGTGTGGTTTACTGCCACTTAAGAGCAACTGCAGTTCTCTGTGGATCTGATGTCACCTGCAAGCTAGACTGGCTGAGATTTCATTCCCTCAGGTCCATTAGTGAATCAGATGGATTCTGACTGGGTCCTGGCTCAATCTGCTGGTTTCATGGCCACCATTACTGATAATGGCTTTTTAATTCTAGAATTTATTTAATTAACTAAATGTAAATTGTGCAACTCCCCAATGGGATTGAACTAATCTCTGTCGATTCGTCTAGATTGCTTGTCTAGCAATTTAACTACTTTGATACCAATCAGTTGTAATGATGTACATTTTCTTTTTAATTTTTTGAATATTTCAAACATTTATGCTTTCAAACTTTTCTGAGTTTTGTTTAGGATTTGTTTTGCTTTATATAGAGTTAGAAATCCTGGCCAGTTTTTGAATGTTAGAAGCATTGGGAGTATGCAGCAGTGGGCTAAACCTGGGCAAGTGGCTGAGTTCTCATTTGTGGTTAACGCTTGTCCTGTGACAATGCAAAGAGTTGTTTCCTCAGGGAAGCCACTCTAGTGATATCATAAGTGGGGCAGTGAAATAGTTTGCCAGTGACTGCAAATTCTGGGTCAGTGCTGTGAGATAGATATTGGCCAGGATGCCAATATCTCACAATAATACCATGGGCCCACATCCCCAAATTGTGACCTTGGCCTCTGCATTGCCTTCTGCAATTGGATCCATGACTTTGCATCACACAGAGCAGTACTGAACCAGACTTGTGCCCCAGGAGAATTTTACAGATACCACGTCCTTGTGGCAGGGCATGCATCCTATTCACAGGCTACAAAGCAAAAGCGGGGAGGATGATAAACGATGGGACATCTATCCCAAACCACCTCAATGCATTCTATATTCGCTTCAAGCAGGAGACCAGTGAGCCAGTGACATACCTCTCCTACCTCAGGCACAACTGGATCCACCGTCGCTTCAGATGTCAGATCATCCCTCCAGAGGGAACATTCACAGACATCTTCATCCTCTCTCCCTGCTACAGGCTAGCATACATCTGCTTCACTAAGGCCACTGCCATCCCAGTTCCTCAGAAGAGCAGGAGTAAGTCATACAGTCCATTGTGCCTGCTCTACCATTCAATGGCTGATCTGGCCATGACACAGCTCCATTTATATGACTATTACCCGTAACCTTTAATTCCACTAATTTTGAACAATTCAAAGCAAGGAATAGCAATCTTTCATTGTTTCTGTCTTTAATCTACTCCTTCTAACCTTGAGGTTATGTCTTCCAGTCTTATCTATTCCTTTCATAATTCTATGTCTTTAGATCCCCCTCACTCTTCTAAATTCCAATGATTACAGTCCCCAGCAACTCCATTTCTTCTCATAAGCTAACTCATGAGGCACTGTTAGGACTGCACTTAGAGAGTCACAGAATCGTGTGCACTTAGTCCAGAAAATTCCAAGATAGGTCAGAAATCACTAAATGTCCATTTTAAAATCTCACTTTGGCCACAGAGCACAGCTGATTTAGAGGAAGGAATTTTTAAAAATGCAGCAACTCCAGGTTACATTTTATTGACAGGAATTGGAGCTTGTTCAGCACATTGGAAAAATATCGGTTCACATTGTAAGGAAGGACTTTTACTGAGTGAGGAAGAGGCAGATTAAAATGTTTACATTAACAATTAACATGGGGAATTTGTAAAGATAAGACCAGGCAGTGAAGGGAGTGATTAATCATTTGTTTAAGTGCTTGTTTTGTATCTGGGCTGATGGAGTGAAAATCCCCCAAATGCTGTCTTTTTAATTAATCTGCTAATCTTGCAAACATTACCTGGATAAAGTGCTTGATTCACCACCAGCCTGAGAGACAACATCCCTGTTGTGCTCTGCATCAAGGAGAGAGAACAATGGAACCATGGATCACAGAACAGCCCAGCACAAGAGCAGACCTTTAGCTGACATGTCAGTTGGACAATCCCATCTGCCTGCACCTGGTCTATATTCTTCCACTCCCTGCCTGTCCATATACAGTACCTGTCTATATACATCTTCACCATTACTATTGGATCTGCTTCCACCATCTCCCCTGACAGCCCACTCCAGGCACTGAGCACCCTGTGTTGAAAAGTTTTCTCGCACGTCTCCTTTGAACTTTACCCCTCTAACCTGAAACCTATGCCCTCTGTATTTGGGATCTCCACCCTAGGAAAAAGGTGGCTCTGAATATCTACTCCCAACCATTCAATTTTTTTTCAGCTATGCACCCTTCCACCCCACCACCCAGGACTCGGCTCAAAGTTTATGGTCTCTTTCCCCGTGAAGCAGTCAAGTTTTGGTTTCTGCTGTACTTCTCTCCTACCGATTACATAAAAAAAATTATTTATGTTACGTGAGGTGAAAAGAAAACAAGGCTTGAACTGAAATGTGCTGTGGCCCCGGGGGAGGGGGGGGGGGGCATTGGGCACCTGTTGAGAATGGCTGAATTCTATCCTATCAGTGCCCTCTACTTTCTAAATTTGTCCATCCTCTACTTCCAGCTAATACTCTCCAATCAAGCAGCATCTTGGTGAAAGTCTTCTGAAACCCTTCCAAAGCCCCCTCATCCTTCCTATGACGCAGCCACTAAACCTGCACACAATACTTTAAATGTAGCCCAACCAAAGTTTTATTCAGCTGGAACTTGGCTTGCCAACTTTCACACTCATGAAGGCATGCCTGCCGTATGCCTTCTTTACCATCCAATCTAGTTGTGTGATCACTTTCCAGGAGCTATGGACTTTCTCCCCAAGATCCTCTGTATATCATTCAACTGTCATATAAACATTCCCAATATTAGCAGCTGACATCACCATCAAGATGGCAAACAGAGAGCCGAGGACAAAAGAAATCAGTGAAGATTAACATGAGATAAGTTTTGACATTTACTTCGACAAAGGAATTGTTCACACTAACCATCTGAGATTCTCAAAATAATGTTTATTTATTGATTTGCATATATGGATATTTGTCCTGCATATGTATTGTCTGTCTATATGTGATGCCTGGTTGTGTGTCTACATGTTTTGCACCAAGGACCGGAGAACGCTGTTTCGTCAGGCTGAACTTGTACAATCAGATTGTACTGACAATAACCACACCAGCAGTGCAAGTATAAGACAGCTTTAATAAACTAGTATGTACACTAAGAGGTCTTGTCTCTCTGCAAGACAAACCTGGAAGGCTAGACGTAGCTCTGGACAGCTTTATATACAAGGTCATGGGGGGCGTGGCAAGATGGCGTAGAGTCTAGACGTGTAATCTCGACCTCTCTGGCCAAATTTTTAAATACCTGTTTTTTTAACCCTTTGTTTTCAACTTTAAACTTTTTAAATTTTAGTTTAAAGTATTAAGGAATTATTATGGCCACTAATGGTAAAAAGACTAAACCTCAAGTTCAAAAGAAGTTACATTTTCGAAGTGCTGAAGATTTGGGGCCTAGACGACTTGATACAGCCCCAGGCTCAAACTCTTCATTGTCTAAAGCCCAAAGATTGCCTGTGGGGGCTGAAAAAAAAAAAATCTATTGCTCACCAAATGAAGGATGGCGCTGGAATTACCCATTCTCCGGAAGAAGATGTGTGTTCCCAAGAAGTGGACCCCGATTTGGAAAGCCTTTCGATTTCAACGGAGCACGCAGGAAGACAACTCCATTGTTGGAAATGCATCAGGTAGCATTTCAATCTGAAGAAATCATTTTTCTTCGTGAATTGATGAAAAAACAACGAGATGCGGGGGGAGACCAGCGGCGAACCCCTGAGGAAGTTGGGGTGCCGTCGCTGGGATTCCAAACCTGCAATAAAACCTTTGAAATGCCTTCTGTTGAGTTGGAGCAGGAGCTGCAGTTACCTTGTTCTGCCACTATATCAGAGAGAGCAAAGCTGAGCTTTACTGAATCACAGTGTATGCAATTAATACTATTGTTCAAGCTGTTATAAAACCTGGAATGGATTTGTTGACATCTCAAATGAATGAAATGGTTCAAATGAATGCTGGTATGAGTTCAGAATTAAATATGGTTAAGGCACTTGTGGATGCATCTTATGAAGAATTTTTAAAAATTTCAGACTGCTTTTTTGGACTAAACAACAAGTGACTTCTAACACAGAAAAAGTGTTGAAGGTGGAAAAATCAATCATAGAACTAGGAGAACGTGAGAAGGAGCTAGAAAGAAAAGTAGATTACTTGGAGAATCAAAGCAGAAGGAATAATGTGAAAATTGTTGGTTTGCCAGAAGGTATAGAAGGACAAGATCCTCTTCGTTTCTTTAAAGACTGGATTCCGCAAATATTAGGGCAAGAATTTTTCTCTGGGGGATTGGTACTGGAAAGAGCCCATGGAGCTTTAAGAAGAATACCCTCAGCTGGTTAACCACCGAGACCGGTAATAATTCCATGTTTGAATTATTTGGACAGAGAAGCAATACTTCGACTAGCAGTGCAAAATGCGAGACGACAAATCCCATTATTGATTCAGAATAGCAGAGTCTTTTTTTTATCCTGATTTGAGTCAAGAGGTCAGTCAACATCGACGTCGATTCAATCCAGTTAAAGAAGTTTTGTGGCGTAAAGGTTATAAGTCTACTTTTTATTACCCTGCAGTGTTGAAGGTGTTTTATGGAGACTATCAATTTTGGTTTTTTGAAACTGATCGTGAAGCAATGATTTTTGGTGATTCATTGCCAAATATAAGAGGACAAAGACATAGTCCACCATTATCTCCTAAAGAAAAATCTGGTTGCTCTGGAAATGGAAGAACTGGCAGAAATGGGAAAAATGGGAATGGAAAGAGTCTACCGCCTTCTGAAATGGAATCTTCGAGACTGGAATCTTCTGGATGAAAAGAAGAATTTTCTTATTCTGTTTTTTTTCTTTTGTTATTATGATATTTTGATGTTATTGACTGTTTGGCTGGGGGAGGGAGAGATTTGTACTAAGTTCTTTACTAGTCATCAGCCACTGGTGGGTAACCCACACCCAATTTTTGTTTAGAGGATTACTACCTTTTGGTAGTTTTGGGGGGGGGGGGAATTTTCTTTTTTTTTTAGTTTTTAATTTGTGATTTTTTTTCTATTGGAGGGCCTATAATACGTTGATTTGAGTTTTTATATAAAGATATTATTGGTAGTTAGTAATAATAGTAGATATGTCAAAGTTGAGGTTTGCTACTTTTAATGTTCGAGGATTAAACAGTCCGATTAAGCGTCAGTGAGTCTTGGCATATATTAAGAAAATGAAAATTGATATTGCTTTTTTACAAGAAACACATTTGAATGTGAAGGAAAGTATGAAATTAAAGAGGGACTGGGTTGGGCATGTATATTCTTCTTCATTTGATTCTAGGGCTAAAGGTGTAACAATTTTGATACATAAAAATTTATCTTTTGAATTACAATCAATGGAGGAAAAGGCAAGATGTATTCTTAAATTGAATTGTAAGATTTTTAGTGAATTTTGGACTTAATATTTATGTCTCAAATGCAGATTATAAAATATTTATTTCAGATGCATTTTTATGTTTGGGTCAGGCTAATGATAATATTTTAGTTGGTGGTGATTTTAATTGTGTTTTGGAACCTTTATTAGATAAATCTCCGAAGAAAGTTAAAAAATCCAAGATGGCAATTCAGGTCCAAGCGTTGATGAAAGATCTTAATTTAGTAGATATTTGGAGACATCTTAATCCAACAGAGAAAGATTTTTCCTTTTATTCATCTAGACATGAATCGTTTTCAAGGATTGACTTCTTTTTAGTATCAGCACATTTACAAGGGAAAATACAACAAGCGGAATATAAAAGTACGGTGATTCAAGATCATTCTCTGTTATATTTTACATATGAAACTTCTGAGAAAACTCAAATAGCTTATCATTGGAGATTTAATACAATGTTGTTAAAAAATATGGAATTTATTGATTTTTTTGAAAAAACAAATTAATTTTTTTTAAAGAAAATTCTAATTCTGTTCAAAGTAAGTTTGTATTATGGGATGCTATGAAAGCCTATTTGAGAGGACAAATAATTAGTTATACTTCTAAAATAAAAAATAATCAATTAAATCAGAGTCTTGAATTAGAGAAACAGATTGATGAGTTAGAAAATAAATTTCAGAAAGATGCTACAGAAGATCAGAAAATAGAATTATTTAGGCTGAAATTGAAATATAATACTTGGCAATCTTATCAATTTGAATGTGTGATTAATAGGACTAAACAACAGTATTACAAATGGGGAGAGAAAGCACATAAGGTATTGGCGTGGCAATTAAAGAAAGAACAGATATCGAGGACTATTAATGCTGTTCGACGGAATTCTCTTACTTATAAACCTTGTGAGATTAATGATGAATTTTATTTATTTTATAAAAAGTTATATATATCTGAAGGAAAACAAGAAACTGGATCGATTGATCTTTTTTTTATCACTGTTGAATTTACCGATATTAGAAGATGGAGATATACAGGAGTTAGAAGAACCATTTACTGATTCGGAAATTAAAATGGCTATGCTGGAAATGCCAAATGGATGGATTTTTTATGACGATTTATCTACAGTGTTTGGGGATGTATTACGTCAAGTTGGAGAACATTATGAATTACCTGAGTCTTGTTCTAGTGCTTTAATTACAGTAATTCCTAAAAAAAGATAGAGATCCTTTGAAAGTATCTTCATATAGACCAATTTCGTTGTTAAATGTAGATTATAAAATAATAGCTAAAATATTAGCAAATAGATTGGCTAAATTTTTACCAAAGTTGATTCATATTGATCAAACAGGTTTTATAAAGAATAGATATGCTTCAGATAACATTTTGCATGTGATTAGTTTGATTAATAGATTTCGACAATCTTTAGATCACCCGATGGTGATATCCTGAGATGCAGAAAAAGCATTTGATAGAGTTGAATGGAATTTTTTGTTTAAGGTTTTGGATAAATTTAAGTTTGGTCCTTCTTTTATTGGTTGGATTAGGGCTCTATATAGTAAACCGGTAGCTAGAGTATTGACGAATGGTTTGATTTCGGAATCTTTTAAGTTAACTTGATCAACTCGTCAAGGTTGTCCTTTATCACCAGCTTTGTTTGCATTAGTGATTGAACTTTTTGCACAGTTGATAAGACAAAATACACAGATACAAGGTATGAAAGTTTTAGATGAGGAATATAACATTAATTTATTTGCTGATGATGTATTGGTGTATTTAATAAACCCAGCTCAGTCACTTTTGCATTTGAAGGAATGTTTAATACAATATGGATGTCTTTCTGGATATAAAGGTTGGACAGGTATATGGATGAGAAGAAGATGGAAGGTTATGGGCATTGTGCAGGGAGGTGGGACTAGAAAATGGTGTTTGGTTTGGTGTGGACTAGAAGGGCCTAATGGCCTGTTTCCGTGCTGTAATTGTTATGTTATAAAGTTAATTGGGAAAAAAGTGAAATATTACCAGTAAGTGAAGGAGATTATTCAGTTTATAAGAATATTATTAATTTGAAGGGTTGGGGTTTTGGAGGGTTGTGGTGAAGCTTCTCACCGGCTCTGAGCAACGGGAGAGGGTGGTTAAAAATTTTTTTAAATAAATTTATTTATTTTTAATAAGCAGAAAAATTATATAAAAAATATTATTAATTTGAAGTGAACTGATCGAATTAAATATTTTGAGTGTTAATTATCAATCTTTATATAAATTAAATTATGCTCCGTTAATGAAAAAAATTAAAACTGATTTGATTAAATGGAAAGATTTACCTATTAATTTAGTGGGAAGGATAAATACAATTAAGATGAATATCTTTCTGTGTATACAATATTTGTTTCAATCTATTCCGTATTTACTTGATAAAATTTTTTTTCGAGATTTGAATAAAATGGTTAGAGAGTTTTTATGGAGGGGTAAATTTTTGAGAGTAGCTTTGAATAAATTAACTTGGAAATATGAGTTAGGGGGACTACGTTTACCACATTTTCAAAATTATTATGAAGCAGCCCAACTTAAATTTATTAGTTCATTGATGGATTTGGTACGACCTCTGAGTTGGGCTAAAATTGAGATGGCAAGTATTTCTGAATTTGAAATACATCAATTTTTGTTTAGGTGGAATATAAATTTGTTACAACAATATAATGTGCCTATACTAAAACATTTAATGAAGTTATGGATAAAGCAAAATAAAATGATAGGTTCTAGGGGTAAATTATTGGCTTTGACTCCATTGTATAATAATCAACTTATTTATTTTTCAAAACATAATCAAAGTTTATTGCATTGGAGATTTAAAGGTGTGAAAAATTTGGGAGATTGTTTTAAAGAGGGTAAGTTTTTATCTTTTAATCAGATGAGGAAAAATTTTGGTATTGATAAGAACCCTTTATTTCTTTATTATCAAATTCGATTTTTGGTAAAATGTATGTTTGGTAGAGATATAATTTTACCTAAAATGACTAAATTTGAGACTTTTCTTATGAAGGTACCAGAGAAGGGTTATATTTCATCTATGTATCAAATATTACAGGATGGTATAGATAAAAAGGGTTGGGATAGATCTAAAATTAAATGGGAAGTGGATATTGGTTTTATTTTTTCTGAAGATGATTGGTTAGATATCTGTTATGATAGTGTAACTAGATTGATAAATGCATGTTATGCAATGATTAATTACATTTTTTTTACATCTTTTGTATTTGACACCTGAAAAATTTAAAAAATATGGTTTTAATGAATCAGATTTGTGTTTTAGATGTGGTGATACGGTTGGAACTTTTTTTCATGCTGTTTAGTTATGTATACATATACAATCTTTCTGGAAGAAAATTCAATCATTTTTAGAATACCTGTATAAGATTAAAATAGTTTTAGATCCAACAGTATTTTTATTGGGTAGTTTGCAACCTCTGAAAGGTTTGGGATTAGCTAAGTTTCAGCTTGCTTTTGTATATTTAGCTTTATCCGTAGCAAAAAAAATGTATTGCTAGTACGTGGAAAGATACAAACATGATTGATATTAATAAATGGCATAATGAGATGAAATATTGTTTAATAATGGAAAAAATTATGTATGTTTCTCATGATAATTATAATTTTTAATTAATAAGTGGCTGTTATACTCAGAATATTTATATTTCAATTTATATTGACTAGATTTCAAAATGTATATTTAACTTTTTCTTTAATATTCTTTCTCTTTTCTTTTTTTTATGGCTCTCCTTAGGAGAGTTGGCTGAAGGGGGGGGGGGTCCTTTTCTTTTTTTTTCCCTTTTTTTCTATATATAAAAAAAAGTTCATGTTCATGTTTAACTGCTGCACATGTCATATATTATTTGTTTTTTGAATGAATAAAGTTTAAAAAAAATACATGGTCACCGAGATGACCCCTGGTGACCTAGTGGTGTAATTACATATCACCAGATTTACCCCCCCCTTAAAAAAATTGTTATTCCCCCCGCCCCCCTTCCCTTGTTTGTAAGTTCATAAGTCCAAAATTTTTCCTGGCTTCCGATACCTTCTGGACCTCCTTGGTAGTGGTAAAGGGGTGGGGAGTGCGGTCTGCCTTTCTTGGTGGAAGTGTGGGAATGGGAAGTACTGGTTGGTCATGTGGCCGTGTGGGCTGGGGATCCTCTTGTAAGGGATTAGGTGCTGCCATCAAATCTAGGGTGGTGATATTTTGTGGGGCAGGCATACCCAGGGTCCTGATTTCCGGGGTGGGTGGTATAATCCTCTGAGATGACTCGATGGACAACTGTTCTAGTGACTGCTGCTGTGCTCCTTGTTGACCAATAGACATCTGTGTTTCCTTCACGTTGTTCACACATCCGGCCGGCGCGAGATCCCTGGTGGCCACTGAGTCTTCTCTTCCATCTGGGAATGTGACGAAGGCGTACTGAGGGTTCACGTGCCTCAACTCCACTTGATCCACCATAGACCCCACTTTGTGGGGTCTGCAGTGCTTCCGGAAGAGAACAGGTCCCGGTGTCATCATCCATTTAGGCAGCACTGGGCCCGTCGTGGCTTTCCTTGTGAAAGAAAAGATACGTTCATGTGGGGTCATGTTAGTGGCAGTACACAACAAAGAATGTATAGAGTGTCGGGCTTCTGCAACACTTCTTGCCATCTAGTAACAGGACCATTTTCCAGATAGTGGCATTTTCCCTTTCGACTTGTCCATTCACCCTGGGATTGTAACTTGTAGTGTGGCTGGTAGCAATCCCTCTCTCGTGCAGGTACTGCTGTACTTCTGTGCTCATGAACGCAGCACCTCTGTATGTGTGTATGTAGTTCGGGTACCCAAATATACTGAAGATGGGTTGGAGGCATTTCATAACAGTGGCTGCTGATACATCAGAACACAGGATTGCGAAGGGGAAACGGGAGTATTCATCTATCACATTTAGGAAATAGACATTTCTATTATTGGACGGGAGTGGGCCTTTAAAATCGAGGCTGAGGCGCTCAAAAGGTTTGGTAGCTTTTATCTGGGTGGCTTTGTCTGGCCGATAAAATTACGGTTTGCATTCCACACAGATGGGGCAGCTCTTGTTCACTGACCTCACTTCCTCTACTGAAAATGGGAGGTTTTGGGTTTTAATGAAGTGAAACAGTCTAGCGACCCCCTTGCTCATTGTGCAAGTTCTGCAGCTGAGATATGTGGTTAAGGATGGCACAAGTGCCTCTGGACAGTGCGTCCGGGGGCTCGTTGAGTCTCCCGGGACAGTATAGAAGGTCATAGTTAAATGTAGACAATTCTATCCGCCAGTGCAGGATAGATAACTCTGTTCTGGTTATCAAACATAAAAGCCACAGACTATTGGTCTGTGACAAGGGTGAAGTATTTGGACGCCAGATAATATCACCAGTGCCTTACTGTTTCCACAATGGCTAGGGCCTCCTTCTCTACTGCTGAATGTCTTACCTCTGACCCCTGTAGGGTTCGTGAGAAAAAGGCCACTGGTCGTCCATCTTGGTTTAGAGTGGCTGCCAGAGCCACATCGGATGGATCCGTTTCTACTCGAAATGGGATCGACTCACCTATGGACCGCATGGCAGCTTTAGTGATATGGTCCCTAATGTCCCTGAAGGCTCTGGTGGCTGCTGGGCACATTCGCAAAACTGAAGCTTTTATAAGTGGGCGGGCCCTGTCGGCATAGTTGGGGACCCATTGGGCGTAGTAAGCGAACAGTGCCAAACACCTTTTTAGTGCTTTCAGCGTGTGTGGTACTGGGAGGTCGAGAAGAGGGTGCATACGGGCTGGATCTGGGCTGATTTCCCCATTCTGCACTATGTAGCCCAGAATTGGCAACTTCCTGGCGCTAAAGATGCATTTGTCCCTGTTGTATGTTAGGTTCCAGAGAACCCTTCTCCATTAACAATGGCGTGAAGCAAGGCTGTGTTCTCGCACCAACCCTCTTTTCAATCTTCTTCAGCATGATGCTGAACCAAGCCATGAAAGACCCCAACAATGAAGACGCTGTTTACATCCGGTACCGCACGGATGGCAGTCTCTTCAATCTGAGGCGCCTGCAAGCTCACACCAAGACACAAGAGAAACTTGTCCGTGAACTACTCTTTGCAGACGATGCCGCTTTAGTTGCCCATTCAGAGCCAGCTCTTCAGCGCTTGACGTCCTGCTTTGCGGAAACTGCCAAAATGTTTGGCCTGGAAGTCAGCCTGAAGAAAACTGAGGTCCTCCATCAACCAGCTCCCCACCATGACTACCAGCCCCCCCACATCTCCATCGGGCACACAAAACTCAAAACGGTCAACCAGTTTACCTATCTTGGCTGCACCATTTCATCAGATGCAAGGATCGACAGTGAGATAGACAACAGACTCGCCAAGGCAAATAGCGCCTTTGGAAGACTACACAAAAGAGTCTGGAAAAACAACCAACTGAAAAACCTCACAAAGATAAGCGTATACAGAGCCGTTGTCATACCCACACTCTTGTTCGGCTCCGAATCATGGGTCCTCTACCGGCACCACCTACGGCTCCTAGAACGCTTCCACCAGCGTTGTCTCCGCTCCATCCTCAACATCCATTGGAGCGCTTTCATCCCTAACGTCGAAGTACTCGAGATGGCAGAGGTCGACAGCATCGAGTCCACGCTGCTGAAGATCCAGCTGCGCTGGATGGGTCACGTCTCCAGAATGGAGGACCATCGCCTTCCCAAGATCGTGTTATATGGCGAGCTCTCCACTGGCCACCGTGACAGAGGTGCACCAAAGAAAAGGTACAAGGACTGCCTAAAGAAATCTCTTGGTGCCTGCCACATTGACCACCGCCAGTGGGCTGATAATGCCTCAAACCGTGCATCTTGGCGCCTCACAGTTTGGCGGGCAGCAACCTCCTTTGAAGAAGACCGCAGAGCCCACCTCACTGACAAAAGGCAAAGGAGGAAAAACCCAACACCCAACCCCAACCAACCAATTTTCCCCTGCAACCGCTGCAACGTTGTCTGCCTGTCCCGCATCGGACTTGTCAGCCACAAACGAGCCTGCAGCTGACGTGGACTTTTTACCCCCTCCATAAATCTTCGTCCGCGAAGCCAAGCCAAAGAATGTTAGGTTCCTTTCCTCGGCTGCCTAGAAAAAGCATTTTAAATTCGTGTCATGATCCTCCTGAGTGTGGCCACAGATTGTCACATTGTCTAAGTAGGGGAACACCACTTTAAGTTGGAACTCATCTACAATTCTGTCCATTTCTCTCTGAAACAGGGACACTTCATTGGTGACACCGAAGGGGAGTCACAAAAATTGTAACTGCCTGCCGTCTGCCTCAAATGCCATGTAAATGTGATCGCTGTTTCTTATGGGCAGTTGGTTGTATGCTGTCTTCAGGTCTTTGGGACATTTGCAGCAGGCTTAAGGGGGATCCCAGCGGTAGCGTCAGGTCTCCGTGGTACTGGGAAAACTACTGCTAGGGGAGTGACAGTAGCGGTGTCTGCTTTCCCTGGCTCTGGAGTGGTTGGGAATTCTGCACATAAGTGGCGATCGGGAGCACGACTTGTGGAGATCCTTCCACCCGTGCTTGTAGTGGCCCCTTTTTGATCAGTCTGAAAAGCTGCTGGGCTACATCAGCACAAAGCGGCTCAACCTCCTCCTCTAGGCCATGGCTGAAGCTCCGTTCTTCAGCAGATAGGTTCTCCACAACTTGGCAGCATTGGCTCAGAACAGCTCCTGTTCAGCGCTTCCCACTTTCAACACACAACAACCAAGTGAACAGATTCTGAGAGTCAGACTACCAATCTGATTAAACAAGATCTCATCATCTGTATAATGTGTCAAAGTTTGCATTTAGCACAATGCTTAGTGAGGAAAGAGGGCCATAATTTAACCACAAATGGTGTGAATGATGGCATGGAAATTATTCAATGTGTTTATTTTGTTGCACTTTGGAGTCATTGGAAAGTGTTAACACTGGATTCGGTCACAGTGTCTGCAAATGCACAAAACAAGGCTGCATCTTTCCCAAATTACCAGCTGGATGTGATGTCTTCTCTACTTCAGAGCCAGTTATCAGCAAAACAGGATCATATTTTCCTATTTGTTAATTAATCTGCTGTGAGCTTGCCAAAATTCTCATCAACTTCAGCCTAATGTGTGAGAAAGGCTGACAATGCAGAGAAGCAAAATGTAGTGTTTTAAAAGAAGCATAAACAATAGGCTGTGTTGACTAAGGTAATGATTTATGTCAATCTAAGGTATCAAGTTGAATTCCTGCAGTGAAAATAACATATTTAGTCACCCCTCCGCACCTCCCACTGATTAACGGGGAATGATTTAATCATCTCGTGAACACCAGCTCATTTCACAAGTCAGGAGATACTTTACAATGACAGCCATTGATTATGAGTTTTTTAGAGAAGGCCCAAGTTGTTGGCATTGAAAATGCATAAAGTCTGAGTGAAGAGCTTTTATTAGACCTGATCACACTGATCCCATGGTTCTGTAGAGTAACATGCCACAGCATAACCTTGCCACAGCAGCAGGTTGGAGATCACCATATAGATTCATGTGCAGCGATTGATGAACTCGAATCATGCATTATCTATACTCACAGATCAGGACTGGGCTGAGATACATGTCAGTCACTGGATGACTGCAAGAGGTGAAACACCACCACCCACTGGTTCCCCTCAAAGTTGCACACCATCCTGGATTGGGTTATATCACCATTCTTTCAACCTCCCTGGGTCAACACCACAGATCTCCCACCTCACCAGTCCTGTGGAACACCTTCAGAAATTGGACTGCATCTGCACCACATCCCTGCACATTGATGGCCTGGCTGCTGATCCAGAGTGCTTTTCATCTTTTCTGTGACATTTAAGCTCTAAGAGAATATTGGACAGGCCTGTTATTGGATGTCCTATTTCTATCTCCATAAAATTGCTGGGTTCCACACGTGTCTCAACTCATCCGCTGCTGGGAGATCTTCCATATCTTTCCTGCCACTGGGCTTCCCTATTGCAAAACAATTTCTCTTTCGCTCTGGGAAAAAAAACCCCAGCCTCTCCTTGTAACCCAAGCCCTCCAGTCTGGGAATACCACGGTGAATCTTTTCTGTGGTATTTTCCATCTTAATAGCATTGTTCCTGCTGCTGGGTGAACAGAACTGACAACAACACTCCGAATTCTCTTTT
Organism: Narcine bancroftii; assembly: GCF_036971445.1. Classification (NCBI taxonomy): domain Eukaryota; kingdom Metazoa; phylum Chordata; class Chondrichthyes; order Torpediniformes; family Narcinidae; genus Narcine; species Narcine bancroftii. The sequence goes on from NC_091476.1 coordinate 131,137,377, forward strand.
ACAGTGAAACTTAGCAAATTGTAAAGATAAGATTTCTCTGCTTTTAAAATGCTCCACTTACTTGCATAAAAGTTCCAAAGGTAGATTGGCTGGCCCAGCGCAATCTTGGTTCCTCCGCCAAGGGTGTTAGTGACAAAGGTGGAGGGAAGTCGCTCCACCTCCTGCATAAAAGGGCAAAGGATTGGTAGCACAGCAGTGGCTGACCTGCGACAGCCCTGCAAACTCGTGGCCCGATAGCCCTCCCAGCTTGCTGCCTGAGCCCTGCCGCTCCGCTGCCTGACAATCCCTCCACCCTGCTGCCTGACAGTCCCTCCAACCCGCTGCCTGACAGCCCCTCCACCCCACTGCCTGATACCCCACTGCTTTGTGGCCTGACAGCCCCCGCCCCGCTGTCCGACAACCCCCCACCCCACTGCCTAACATCCACCACCTTGCTGTCCAATAGCCTCATTAGGTGAGGCAGCATGAGAGAGTGGGTGGTGTGAGGGAGCAGGAAGTGTGAGGAGTGCAGCCTGACAGCTCCACGAGCTGCTCTGTGACAGCGCAGCGTGGCATCAGGGCGATCAGTGCGATGTCAATCATCTTAACTTCCTGTTCGGACCCACTTTCAGCAGCAATCCTTTTCCGCAAGGGGTGGAGCAACTCCACGTTCCCTAGGCGGAGGGAATGTGGAGCAAGTTGGACCAGCCAATCCTCCTTTGGACCTTTTATGGAGGTAAGTGAAGTGATTTAAAGGCAGAAGAAACCTGTCTTTACAAATCGCTAATTTTCACTATAAAATGGGCTTAAGACTGCTCGAACAGATCTCCACTAGTGCTCGTATCTGCTCCTCAGTCGCCATTGTAGTGTATAGGGTGCTTTCACTCCCCAGCGTGCATGTTCCACGTCACGGTGGCAGGTGGCACTATTGCATTACATGCCCCTCCTCCTTCTCCTTTGGAAGCTGGCTCAGGAATCTCCTCTGTGTAAAAGGGCCTTGCGATCCACCAACCTCTGCATAAAAGGTGAATTTGCCTTCTAAAAAAAAACATGAGCAGGTGAAAATGTGGCTTTTGCGCATAAAAGCCCCCTGAAGTGAGGCCTCACTAATGCTTTGTTCTCTGTAAGAGATCCAGAGGTCAGGGTCTGGGAGTTGTGACAACAGCAACACCTTCTGCTGTGCCATTGTGCTGCCCAATGTTCTTGTTCTTTACACAGCACGATGGAGCAAAGGTCACAGACACAGATTAAGTCACAGGTTTCCTGGAGCCAGCTGAAAAGATGGGCTGAAGCTGCCTCCTCCTGAGTAAAGCAACAAGCCGCTTGCACTTCTGCCTCATTTCCCACTGACGGCGACATCATCCGGGATCTTAAAGCAGATCTCCATCTCTCGGTCATTGATTCTGGAGAAATGCCATACTGAAATACAAGTGTGTTGATATGACAATTAGAGATGATGGCAATGAACTGCAGCTTGGCAGAACATCAACAGCCACTCCCGGTGGGTTTGATAGAAACATCACGTGGGAGAAGCAAGGGCAGTGATTGGAAAATTATCTGCAGGTAAATGCATGGCATCCAACAAGGAACTCCTGATCTCCAAGAGATGCCACCAGCTAGGGGTAGCATTTCCAAATGTGGCACAGGAAAATCTCCACAACTGGAACAGTTTCTTGCTCTCAATAGCTGTTGTAAAGAGAAGATGAGGCTCTTCCAGGGCATCTAAGGTGTTGTGTTCAAGAATAGGTTCAATGGGTTCAAAGACAATCAAGGCTGAACACATTATCAACAAAGTGGGCTTTATTTATGCACAGGGGAATTCACAATAGAGCTCACACTCACACAGACCAGCCCAGAATAATATACAATTAAGTACATATCGAATGCACTCTGAACCCTTCTCCATTAACAATGGCGTGAAGCAAGGCTGCATTCTCGCACCAACCCTCTTTTCAATCTTCTTCAGCATGATGCTGAAACAAGCCATGAAAGACCTCAACAATGAAGACGCTGTTTACATCCGGTATGGCACGGATGGCAGTCTCTTCAATCTGAGGCGCCTGCAAGCTCACACCAAGACACAAGAGCAACTTGTCCGTGAACTACTCTTTGCAGACGATGCCGCTTTAGTTGCCCATTCAGAGCCAGCTCTTCAGCGCTTGACGACCTGTTTTGCGGAAATTGCCAAATTGTTTGGCCTGGAAGTCAGCCTGAAGAAAACTGAGGTCCTCCATCAGCCAACTCCCCATCATGACTACCAGCCCCCCCCCCCCACCCCCTCACATCTCCATCGGGCACACAAAACTCAAAACGGTCAACCAGTTTACCTATCTCGGCTGCACCATTTCATCGGATGCAAGGATCGACAAGGAGATAGACAACAGACTCACCAAGGCAAATAGCGCCTTTGGAAGACTACACAAAAGAGTCTGGAATAACAACCAACTGAAAAACCTCACAAAGATTAGCGTACACAGAGCCGTTGTCATACCCACACTCCTGTTCGGCTCCGAATCATGGGTCCTCTATTGGCATCACCTACGGCTCCTAGAACGCTTCCACCAGCATTGTCTCCGCTCCATCCTCATCATTCATTGGAGCGACTTCATCCCTAACATCGAAGTACTCGAGATGGCAGAGGCCGACAGCATCGAATCCACGCTGCTGAAGATCCAATCTGTGCTGGGTAGATCACGTCTCCAGAATGGAGGACCATCGCCTTCCCAAGATCGTGTTATATGGCGAGCTCTCCACTGGCCACCGTGACAGAGGTGCACCAAAGAAGAGGTACAAGGACTGCCTAAAGAAATCTCTTGGTGCCTGCCACATTGACCACTGCCAGTGGGCTGATATCGCCTCAAACCGTGCATCTTGGCGCCTCACAGTTCGGCGAGCAGCAACCTCCTTTGAAGAAGACCGCAGAGCTCACCTCACTGACAAAAGACAAAGGAGGAAAAACCCAACACCCAACTCCAACCAACCAATTTTCCCCTGCAACCGCTGCAACCGTGTCTGCCTGTCCTACATTGGACTTGTCAGCCACAATCGAGCCTGCAGCTGACGTGGACATTACCCCTCCATAAATCTTCATCCGCGAAGCTAAGCCAAAGAAGAAGATTTTCAACTCCCGATTGGGAATGCAAGTGTTAAACACACAATGCCCATCCACCCACAGGCACAGTGCACCAATGAACAGAAAACTATCTTAACAAGTATGTTAAATTAATTCTGGTTTCCGGCATTGACCACAACACAGGGTATAAGATGGGCCCATTACAGTCTGGTGCCCGCCTGTGGCCAGCAGCTTGAACTTCAGTGCTGGTCTTGTGGTAGCAGCAAAAAAGAGACCAATCACGTGGCAGCTTCACCTGTGGGCAGGTCTAACAATTGATTGACACCCTGAGGATCAATCACATGTCAGCTGCAAGAACTAATCACACATCAGCCTCACTGGTGGACGGGTGAGGTTACTTCTGATCTCAGGCTCACCTGAGAGATCACATAACCCTTCACAATCCACATACCAAAAGGTTATGGGGAGACAGCTGGGCAGTGGGGCTGAGCGGGAAATTGAATCAACTCATGATTTAATGGTGGGGCAGACTCGATGGGCTGAATAGCTTATTTCTGCTCCTATGCCTTATGGTCTTATGGCCTTCTTCTTCCTGGGATGTACGTTGTGAACAGGGACTGTAAAGATTGAATTAAGATTCAGAAGACCGAGAGAAGCCATGTCATCTGCTCTTCTCTCACATGTGGCTTAGAAACCTCTGGCTGTGAGATGCTCAGAGCAGGAGGGTGGGAGTGTGTGGAGCTTGTCAGAGTGACAAAATGGAAGCCAAATCAGAATCACCAACATAATCTCACACCAGAGCTCTGAGCAAAGTTCATGTCCCCTCTGTCTGTGAAGCAGTTAAGTTTTGGTTTCTTCCAAACTTCTCTCCTGTCGACTACATAAAAACATAAAAAATATTGATGTTACATGAGGTGAAAAGAAAACAAGGCTTATACTTAAATATGCTGTGGCCCCCAGGCCCCTGTCGAGAATGGATGTTCTAGATGCTTAATATTAACACCTCGGCTCACTCTTTAAGTGAGCAGCACCCAGCCTCCGTTTGATGGACCAAATGGCCTCCTGAAATGATTCTGTCCTCAGTAACATTTACAAATTAAATTAAGTACTGCAATTTCTAAAAGCTGAAATGTAAAAATGCTTTGGTTTGTACACTTATTTTGAATGATATTTCCTTTCAGCGGTAATGCTAGTTTCCATGGTAACTGCTATTGTTTAACCCCTTTACCCTCACAAGCCTATATTTAGGCTTGAACAAGTTGTGCTGCAGATGGTGTTAATATATATGAAGCTTTGCTTTGCTATGAGCATTTGCTGCAGGCAGCAGAGTGTGGCACCTGTCTGCAACTCAGTACAAAGTCCAGGTGCATCGCAGCAGGCATCAGAGGGAAATCTAATTTATTAATAATTAACAGGGGAAAAATAATTGAAGGAGCTCACTCACAACAAACATGATTGCTACATTGAAGGTTGTGTTTCTGTTGAACAATTCAGATGGAAAGTTAAGACTTGCCACATAGCATTGGCTGTTAACAGGATGCTCAGATAAGTTGTGGCATTTTAAGTAATTGGAGGTCAGGACTGAACCCGTGCAACTGTGGCATATAGTGAACTGTTTCTCTCCTCTGCTGGGAGATGTTTATGCACCCAAGGATAACATAATCTTTTTAACATCTGCTCTAAATGTTGACCATCCATTTCTCTCCATAGACGATGCCTGCCCCAGTGAGTCCTTCCACTTCTCTCGTGTGTTTGCTTTTTATCCTCGTAGATGGTGGAAAGGGCGTGGAGCGGGGAAGATCATCTGACCCCATCAAGCCTGCTTTACCATCACAGATGATCTGGCCATGGACTCAGCTCCCATTACCTGCTTGTTCCCAATAAACTTGATTCCCTTACACTTCAAAGCTCCACCTGTATCTTAAATGCATTTAATGAGGCAACCTCTACTGCTTCCTTGGGTAGAGAATTCCACAGAATTTCACCACTCTCTGGGAGCAATTGCTAGTGTAGTGGTTAGTGCAATGCTGTTCTAGCACCAATGATTGGGACTGGGGTTTGAATCCTGCACTGCCTGTAAGGAGTTTGTACCCCATGTCGGTGTGGGTTTCCTCTGGGTGCTCCGGTTTCCTCCACTGTTCAAAATGTACTGGGGGTTGTAGGTCAATTGGGTGCCATTAAGTGGCATGAGCTCGTGAGCCAAAATGACCTGTTACCGTGCTGTATTCCTAAATTTTAAAGAATTAAATTTAACTGATTCCCATTCAACTTTTGAGGTGTGAGAAAGTGAGGAGTCTCAATCTCTGATTTGTTCTTGTGGCCACAGTATAGGTGGAGCAGATCTAGTTGCATTTCAGGTCAGTGGTAATGTTAATGGTGAGGGATTCAGAGAAAGTATCACAGAATTGCAAAATATGTGCAGCACATTTGACCAGCCCACTCCTTCCAACTGTTTTTGAAATTTATCCAGACTCTTTATGAAAATATAAAATTAAACCTGCCTTCACTACTGCTCCGAGCAGACCTAACCCACCCACTGCTGGTCACCTTCATCCAATATCCCCACAAAGACCTCAGTGACTAACTCTCCAGCTATTAACAAAATGGTGTCTGAGAACCTCCAGTGATGACACATCCTCTTTAATACATGCAATAAAAGGCATAGAACAGTACAGCTCAGGAACAGGCCCTTCAGCCCATGTGTCTGTGCTGTACATAATGTCCAAAGCAAACTAAGTCACTCTGCCTGCAGATGATCCATACCCATCCATTCCTGTATATTCATGTTTTCATCTAACAACCTCTTAAACATTACCATTGTATTTGTTTCCCTCACTACTCCTGGCAGCCTGTTTCTGGCACATACCACTTTCTATGCAATGAAATGTGCCCAACATATCTCCCTTAAAATTTCCTCCCTCTTTATATGCATATAGTTAATACTATTGCCCTGGGAAAAAGATTCTGACAGTCCACCCTATCAATTCCTTTCATGATTTTGTACACCTCTATCAGGTCTCCCCTCAGCCTTGAACGTTCCAGAGTAAACAACTCATTTGTCCAATCTCTCCCCAGAACTCATACCCTCTAAACCAGACAGCACCGTGATAAACCTCTTCTGTACCCTCCGCAAAGTCTCCACATCCTTCCTGTAAAGGAGTGAACCAGAATTGCACGTGGTATTCCAAGTGTAGCCCAAACAAAATTTTATTTATGGTAGCTGCAGCGTGACCACCTTATAGCAATATGAGCACCATTAACCCAGGATTGGGATGCCTTTACTTGCAATCAAGATCGGCGCAGATATTCCTCTTGGAGGAGGCCGTCATTGCTTGTTACCTCACAATATGAGCGTTACTTCCTGCATCTCAGTTCGTACCTGCATGTTGTTTCAGTGTTGCTGCATGCAGCCTTTAGGACAGAATTTGAACTTGGCGTAGAATAGGAATAGGAGATTACCATCACCAAAGCTCATGATAAAAAGGTTTTGATTATTTGAAGCGAAACTTTCAAAATCCTTGACCATTGTAAGAGAAAGAAAGGATCCAGTTAACTGTATATAAAGTTAGTCAATATTTTTGATACAAGGCTCTGTGAGATGGTATTTAAGCAGACATTATGAAAGGAGCCTGCAGCAACTGTGTGTGTTGGATTTTATACATTCAAAGAAGTAAATCAGATGATCCAGCCATGACTGATATAGCAGATTTGGAAATGACAGAATGTGCTTTGAACTGTAGCAGATGCCGATATTATTAGCGTACCTGGGCTGAAGCTCCCATTGTGGTGCTAAGGAGTTGTACTATTCGCTCTGCTGACTTCTGGATGAAACGTTAAACTGTGTCTTTGTCTGGTCTTCAAGCAATCAATTAAGATCCAGAATGGATAAAGCAAAACAGTGTTGACATTTCTGGTCAAGTGTGTCCACAGAGGAGCTTCTGTTCCCTACAACAATGACCACTCTTCAACTGCTCATTATTGCTCTCACTGTTTCCAGATGTCCCAGCGCCATGAATAGTGCATTTTGTGAACTTTTACCTTTCATATTGAGGGAAATAATTTATAAAATGACTTCATAATTTCTAACTAGTTTAAACTTTATACCTTTCTGAGCAACCAGTGAACACAGCTTTGTATTCTGGCTGGTACTGGTGTTATTGCGAAGAACTCAAGAACTGATTCATGTGTCACTCACCTGGACTTAAGCCAGGGACATAGCGAGGAATATGTGTGAGCTTCTGAGAATCAGAACCTGCCAACAGTTAGTGCACTGACCAGAGACAGATAGATGGATAATTTTCTCTGTTCCATGTACCTATCTAATAGTCTATTTAAAAATCCTATTGTAACTGCCTCTACCACCAGTGATGGCAGCACATTCCATGCACCCACCACTCTCTATGTGAAAAACTTATCTCTTACAGCCCCCTGTTCTTACTTCCAAGTACCTTAAAACCATGTTTGCATTTTAGCCTTGGGATAAAGCCTTTGGCTGTTCACGTGATCAATGCCTCTCATCATCTTACACCTCTATCAAGTTATCCTTCATCCTCCGTCGCTCCAAGGATTGAAGACCAAGTTCACTCAACCTATCCTCAGAAGGCAGGCTCTCCAATCCAGGAAACACCCTTATAAATTTCCTCTGCCCCCTCTCTATGGCATCCATATCTTTCCTAAAGTGAAGTGATCAGAACTGAACACATTCATCTGATCATTTTGAAATGTTAACCTCCCTGTCCCTGTCTTTTGGAGACAGGGCAGAGTTTATTCCATGGGCCATGGAAAGTGCTGGCTGTTGCAGTGTTGATATTTTCCATCACATGTGCTTGTATTCATTTGACTTTGCTCCCCTTAACTTCCAAAAAGTACTGACTCCAGCTTCCATTTATGGACTTTGTGTATTCTTCATGTGTGTTTCATTGTTCCGTTACTTCCCATCCTGTTTGCTGGATACATCCAGAGCTCCCACATAAACCTGCACTCCATCTGTGGAGAGATCGTTCAGGTTATCTCATCTCATTTCATCTTCCAAAGAACATTCTTCTCACACCAGTTTATTCTCAACTTTCAAATGATGGAAAATGATCTTTTACTTACGATAGTAAATTTGAAATAGAGTCTTTATATTTATTTCTCCAGATTTTTTAATAGAAAATTGATTTTGTTGGACCATGGTTAATTAAATCCTCCTGACTGCAAATTTAGTGAACTGACAGTGCCGGATATTTCTGATGAGTTCTGACCTTTATCGAGCCGTAGCTTTACAATAGACAATCCAATTCAGGTGATTCATGGTTTGAAAAACATGTAAAGGAACAAATGTACATAAAGCATATTTTATTGCTCATTTAAACTGGATTTATTATTAATAATTTAGCAAGGATATCAAGTTGTTTTTAAAATTTTGTGTGCTATTTGTCTTTCCTCCCAATTGCTTGCTACCATGATGTGAATTTTATTGTTACGAGCTGTAGGGATGCCTCCATGTACAAGCAGCTTTGCAGTGGAAGCTGGAAGCTGACTCTAGATTGGAACCCAATCTTTGTCCAGGCTACATAGTCTGACTGAGGTACATCTCAGGCTAAAGCAACAAAAACACAGCTTGGTAAAGCTTTAGAATTTACATGCACTTAGAAAGATGTGACATTATTATAATGAACTAGTAAAATATAATCCATTGACTTAATTTGTGAAATATAAACCAATCCGCAAGCTTCATGGTTTAAATATTCCTGAGGAAGAGCTGGCTCTGACAAGGAATTGTTAATTGCTCAATTTCTGAGAACAAGAATGAAGAACAGACCATCAGATATAAGCACACGGCAGCCCCAGGGAGTATATGATCTTTAAAGAGAATTATTCTAATTCCTCACAACCCCTTCCGTGCATCTGTTCTGGCATTATCCATGGCAGAGTTAACAGGTTTGAAGAAAGCTGAGATAATACAGGCAGTCTGCTGCTCACAACAGGGCTTGTACAGCAATGCTCCGCCTGCACCTCCCGTAATGGTATGTGCTGTCAATTTTTTGAGAGCAATAATTACTAGTGCTCATTCATCAAGCACAGGTGTGTATTTTGCAGGGGATGATTCCTGCTATGCATATGGAACGTATGTTCTATGTGCCCTGGAATTTCTTTGCACAAGGTCAGGTGAACACATTGTTCAGTTCCAGATACCATTGTGTACCAAGGAGTACACGGCAATCTCACACCAAGCATCAAGTGTCCTTTCTTGTCTTGCACCTGTAAAGGAACAGAACTGTTTACTGGGCAGAGGAGGCTGCTTTTCTTTTAAAGTGGGAAACACTGTGGGGTCCCTTTTTGAATTACTTTCATAATATTTGATTTGTTATGAAGTTAGAAGTGTTGACCACTCTGATAAGAATTCTGCCTTCCATGTTTTAGCCAGACAGCTTCTTTCTTGATGGTGGGTTTAGATTTTCTTTTTCTATAATAAAATGTTAATATAGTATGATCTGTTTGAATAAAATGCGGGGTTCCTTGGATGAAATGATGTGATTTAAGCGTAATGTATCTTTTTGACATTTAACATCTATCCATATGTACTCTGTATTTTTGGATGTGAAATTTCAATATTAATAAAAATATTGAAAAAAAAACCTGAAGTCAGTAAAGTTTTTAACTCATTTCTGACCAGGGTTTGTGATCAAGTTGGATGGAGTCCTTGATCACTTTAAATGGCAGCATTTTGTTCAAAGTAATCTTTCCCTCACCTTCATTAACAAAAGTTCACATAGCACAGATCAGAATTTATTCCTTTTTGCTAATGGACAGGTCAAAGAGCAGGGATAGCAGTTCAAGTGTTAGGAAATCCTTCCTAACTATCGGCAGGCAGGCAGAAGGCAATTTTGTGTAATATTACATGTTCTGAACTATTACATGACAAATAAAGTAATCTTGAGGTATGTTCTGTCAGAATTGCCCATGAGTTGATGGAATAAGAGCTGATCTCAAGACCAGCTATCCCCTTTTTTAGACACCTGGAGATACATTGGCACCAGGTTACAGAATCAGCATTCAATTCTGGATGGTTCATCCAGAAAAGCAAGTTCAAAACTGCCTTAATTTTCTTGAAAGTAGAGGCGTTGGTACCCTCTCCAGACTGATGTGTGAATGTGCTTGGACCAGGTCAAGTCACTGGACATATTCTGTGGCTGTGCTAAGGCCAGAAGGATGAAGAGTAGTTTCATACAGAGACCAACATCTGTGCAGGGTTTAAACAGACAACTCACAGCTGAGTTCTGTTAATTACTTATACTTTACAGGCTATATTAATGTAAAGGCTTTGTATTGGTGCAGCAATCCAACATGCTTATGAAATGCTAAGCAATAATTTGCTACATTACAGCGTAAATTAAATACAGGTTGTTTTGTTTATTCATTTTTCTAATCCCTGATTAGGTGCTGAAGAGATGTCTTCTTGAATCCTTCAGTTGAAATTGCTCTCATGAACTTTGATTTGAAACACAGCAATGATGAAGGTGGTGCGTTTCTTGGAGGGTACTGAGAGTAGCCTGGGCAATGATTTATTGTGGCCACAGGGCACTGGTGGTTCAGGGTGATCAATCAAGTGGAATGGATTGAGCTGGTTGAGACTTGTTGGAGCTGCACTCAAGTGGAAAGAGTTCCATCAAACCCCTGATTTGTGCCTTGTAGATGGTGGGAAGGCTTTGGGATGCCAGGAATTGAATCACTCTCTGCAGGATACTCAGTTTCTGACCTTCTCTTGCAGCTAAAGTGTTCATGCAACCAGTCCAGTTGTATCTCTGGTTGACGGCGACCTCCATGATGTTTTTGGGGACCTCCTTCTAGTTGCAGATGTCCTAGCCTGATACTTTTCATCAAAGAATGTTACACAGCACGTCTCCGCCTGAATTGAATGTTATCTAGGTCTTGTGATACACAGAACACAACAATACAACCTACCCAAATCAAATTCTCTCATTTATTTTTCCTCATATTCATGAAATCTCATTCAAAAAAATACAACTCATTATCTTCTGTATTTTTTTCTAAAGCAGTCCTAAATTTTATTTCTTTTTGATCCATATCCTTTGTACACTTCTGCAACATTTAAATTTTATTTCATTTTGATGTATATCCTTTATTTCATTTCGATGTATATCCTTCACACACTCCTGCAACATCTTTATCAGATTGACAGAAGTGGGCGATTTACTTATGAAATAATATATGAAATTGAAATGTAATTTTTTTTCCTCTTATGAATGCTGATCAAACAAATAAAACCACTGTCTATTTATAGAGGTGTTCTTTCAACACCCTGTATTAACAATATCTGTGGTTTTCCTATGAATGGATTTAGTTGAAAGCATTTTTGCCATTTGGAAACATCAGATACATTTTCATGATGTCTGTTCCATGGTCTCTTGAAATATTAACATCTGTTATGAGGGATAGAATCTCAATAATTGATATTTATGATATTAATTGCCCATTGACTAATGAATTAATCTCCGAGGACAATTGCAGGGAATGATGGTTTTGCCTTTGGAGGAGAAGAATAAGAGGCAATTTTGTTCAGACGAGAAGAATTTGAATGAAGAGAAAAACATGAAAGTCTGCAAACCATGGCTGAAGTAAAAACACAATGCAGGAGAAACTCAGCAATCAAATAGTTGTATTTTATATAGCAAAGATAATGTTAACCAAGCATTATTATTTGGTTAACCAATAATTAATTTGGTTATTGGTTAACCAAATTAACCAGTGTTTTGGGGACAAGTCCTTCAAGGTATGGAAAAATGTTGTCAGACGCCTGAATGCAATGCTAGTGGAGAGGGGTAGGGGGAGTTGGGAGAAGAGTACGGTCCCAAAGGCACCTTTACCTCCTGCCTTTGGGACTGTGCTCCTCCCTTACCCCCTTTACCATTTTGTTCAGACACCTGCTGACATTTTTCCATACCTTGACTTGACCTCCTACACAAACTCTGTGTTCCCACTATCCACATCTCAAACAGAGGAGAAGACACACCAGATGCACACAGTCATATTTCCTCAATATCCTTGAGCTGGAATCATAGTATAAACATACACAGTTCCATACTCAGTAGGTCAGGAGGAAGTGAGCTACGTTAAGATTCCAGAGATCTCCACACTGCCATGAGCAGACAGTTCGAGTCAGTACTCTGGTTGATGGCTGTGCATGGCCATAAGCCAGTAGGGTATTCCGAGAAGAAGAAGGAAGACCTCAGCCCATCTCTTAATTCACAAGATGATGCTGTCTAGTGACCGATGAGACCAACATTAGACTCCAGAGCCTGCCACTGGTGGGGCAGGAGCTGGTTGGCATGTAAAACCAATAGGTAATTTACAAGTTGGTTCACACCTATCCAAGTATACACCTATATTTATTTTATATTATACGTGTGTGTGTGTGTGTGTGTGTGTGTGTGTGTGTGTGTGTGTGTGTGTGTGTGTGTGTGTGTGTGTGTGTGTGTGTGTGTGTGTGTGTGAGAGAGTGTGTGTGTGTGTATGATTATTATGTGATGTGTATTATATATGTTCATTGTGGTCTGGAGAAAGACTTTTGATCTGGTTGCACTGTATATGTACAATCAGATGATAATAAACTTGAATTTGAAAGAATTATCTGGGCTATGAATACATGGGTGCAAGGATATCAATACTATCCTGAATGCTTTTTCTCCACTTTGAATAGTGATGCCATCTCTGCTTGGCAATCTTTTCTTATGACAAAGGTTGGAATAGAGCATTAGCCTCAGTCATCGAGCTGCAGTACACCGGCGACTTTGTGCTTGCATGATCTCAGGGTCCAAGCTCCAACCATCATGGATATTTTCAAGGAAGCAGATGAGAGGATGGGCCTTACCCCAACACCTTCAGGACAACGTTCCTCTACCAACCCACTCCCTCTCCACAGCACTGCCCTCCAGTAACACCCCAACCACTTTCAATAACTTGGGACCCCACTGTCAGTAAAATCCACCAACACCATCCATGTGCCAACACTAATTTTTTGTTGATGGGTGACAAACCCTCTCATAGTCCCAGCAGCTTGGGCTCAGTCAATTTTGCACCTTTTAATTATGTGGGCTTCTCCTGACAACTCTGACCTTCTTCCCCATTCCAAAGAACATAGCAAAGTATAGGCCCTTCAGCCCAAAGGCACACTAGTCATGGGTTGATTGTCCCTTGTGTAGGTGAAGGATGTAATCTGAGGTGTTGATGGAAATGTGAAGAGAATAGGCTGCAAGGGAGATTAATATACATTATCCAACATGCCAATGCACTGAAATTCTTAACAGCTGCAGCCAAGCAGGTACATCATTAAAAAATAGCATGTATTAAGTAGTTAAGTAATGAATAAATATTCACAGTTGCCATAGTGCAATAAAGAGAGGAAAAAAGTGGTGTTACAATAATGCAACCAGTCCTTTGTGGTGTCAGAGCAGACCCTGTCAAGTCAAGACACCTTTATTTGATGTTCATATCAAGCATTGCACAGTAAAGACAAAATAGCATTTCTCCGGGGCCACAGAACAGATTTATATAAATAGAAGTTAAAATATTTAGACATATACTATAAAAGTCCATGGTACATTATCCACATATATTCTGAGAATTCAGGAGCCTGATGGCTTGGGGGAAGAAAACTGTTGCCTAATCTGATCGAGAGACAGCAGAAGGGAGAACAGTTTATGTGAGGGGGTGTGGAGTCCTTCACAATGTTTATTGCCTTTCATGTGCATTGAGTGTTGTAGATGTCCTTCCTGGTAGGAAGAGAGCCTTAATAATCTTTTCCGCTAACTTCACTATCCTCTGCAGGGTCATGCGGTTTGAGGTGGTGCAGCTTCCAAACCAGATGGGGATGCAATTGCTCAGAATGTTCTCGATACATCCACTGTAGAATGCAGTGAAGATGGAGGGTGGGAGAAAAACTTTTCTCAGCATTTGCAGGAAGTAAAGGTGCTGCTGGGCTTTCTTGGCTATGGAAATGGTGAGATTCTCCACCAAGTGCACACCAAGGAACTTGATACTCTTGATGACCTCAATGGTAAAGCCATAAGTGGTCAGCAGAGAGTGATCCCTAGGCCCTCCTGAAGACGACAACCATTGTTTTTGTTTTATGAACAATAATACAGGTTGTTTTATGAACAATGTTACAGGTTGTTGGCTCTGCACCAGTCCGTTAGTGACTGCACCTCATCTCTCTGTATGCTGACTCATCATTCTTACTACAAAGGCCCACCATGGTCAGTGAACTTGATGTTGTGGTTCGAGCTGTTAATGTAACAAGGGAAGGATCAAGAGCATGATAGGTACTGGAAACAAATGTTTCCTGCACCTATAGGTGCTGGTCTTCAGGATTCTCTGCCTTCTGTCTGAAGGTAGCAGCAAGAAGGGGTTGTTGCCAGGGTGACGGAGTTGTAATAGAATTGAGCTCAGAGTCACACCTGCTTGTATGTTTCCAGCCAGTGTCTCAACCTACACTGCTGCAAAATCTCAGTTTCAATACTTCTTGGTACTGCTTCCACTGTGATGGGAGGGTTATCCTTTTCAGGGCTTGTGGCAATACATTGAGGCATTGTAAACATCTTAAAGCAGTTACAATTATTTCAATTATCCAAGAAGGTGTGAACAAAAAAAGCTGAGTGAACACTGGAATAAAATCAAAACTAATCTCAGCATGTGCAGAAGTGAACTCTAATTTGGAAAACACTTGGCTCAAATTAACTGAAAGTAAGACTAGCATTAATAAATGAAAGTCAGAAACACTATAAATGCTGGAACTCCAAAGTAAAAGCAGAAAATGGTGGAGATTGCCAGTAGGTCAGGCAGCATCGTGGAGCGAGAAGCATATTTGGTTTTGGGTCACAGAACCGTTGCCATCTTCTCTCTTTTTACTCTCTGCCCGATGCCTGGGTTCCCTGCATTTAAAACTGTCGTAACCTCATCCTGATTCCATAGCATATAAATGGTTCCTTAAAGGAGGCCCAAACCCTTTTAATCTCCCATGAAAAGATGAGGTTAATGGTGCAGGTCAAATTCTTTCTTTTTGGCTCTTCAAAAGAATTGATATTTTAGTTATGACACCAGTTAAAATCATATAGTAAGTAAATATGCTGTCAGTCATGGCAGACCGATATCTTCTGATCTGTTGCTGTCTTTTTAGCTGCTCTTGTGGTTGAGCACAGAGCAACTGAGGATATTACTTGTTTTGGGTCACCTTTGAGATTTCCAGTTGTAATTATTTGGGACTGGTATAGTTTTCAAAGGGCAGTTCACCTACAGTGTACTTTGACCACATTCCTCCATCCAGTTGTTGGAGAGATTAATTTTAGTTAGTCTGTAGAACAAGCACATTACGTGTTCATTTCTGAACATTGATGATTCAATAAACCTGCTCCTTTTTGTCCTTTTATTGTTTCATTTTGTGCAAACCATGTTTTAGAATATTTACTGGGAAAAATGTCCTTCACAAACTCTGGATGTCCCTCTATTCTACAACAAATGTAGAATATTAAAGTATATAAGTGATCCTTAATTAATTCATGTTTTCCATGCTTTTGTTGAAATGTTCAATGTATTAATTTTTTTTATAATGCCTTGATATTTTGGACTACGTGCCTCTGATCTCAAACCAAGTTTTTAAACATAAAAATAGTTTACCAGACTCCTTGCATAGAAACACACAGCAAATTCACATTTTTAGTGCATGTATTTTACGTCACAGGAGCACCTCTTTTGCAAATGTAGTCACTTTAGCAATGAAGGAAGCAGAAACCCGATGTGTACATAACAAGCTCCCACTAACAGCAATGTGATCATCTTGGTGAGTGATATCAATTGGGGTTAGATATTGACCAGAAGCAACTTCCCCATTCATCTTCAACACAGTAACATGGGATATTTCTGTTGACAGAAGAAAGCAAGTAGCCATCTCAAGTAAAAGGTTGGCTTCATTGTTTGATACTCCATGTCCTGTGGTAGTGACTGCAACTTTGGGATTTCTACACCTTTGAAGTTTAACACAAAAATCCCGAAGACATTCTCTGATCTGTGCTTTCACAGAGATAGCGTTATTCTGCAATTCTTTCACCCAATTTAGGGAAACCATTGCATTAACTAATATTGAAGGTCCTTCAGGTTACTTTTGTTTTACACAACCCTAGAAATGAAACCCTTATCTGAATTAATGCCCCGAAGTGCTGGAGAATCTCAGCAGGTTATGCAAAGCTCTTTTTAGCAAAGATACTGTATATAAACCAGAGTTTCGGGACTGAATCCTTCAACAAGACCAGCGACATTGGTTGTATGTCTTTGTTATAAAAAATACTGTGACTTGCTGAGTTTCTCCAACACCTTTGTGTATTGGACTATAATTATTGCGTCTGAAGACTTCCTTGTTTAACTTATTAGGTCTATTGATGCCAAAATTATTGCTGAGTAAATTCACTGCCCCATAAAACTCAAATAAGCAATTTACATGTTTTAATGATAAAAAGTATTAATCTTTCAGCTTCATAAATGATATTTCAGCCTCAAATCATCATCCTAAGTTCATATTCCAAAATATTTTCTTTTGCATTCACTCAAAAATTCAATTCATGGGAACGTTATCTTGGAGATGTTAATTTATTTTTGTTTTAGCAAATTGTAAAACATCACATTTTTAATTCAAGTCGTCAAAGGTAAACTAGAATGCTATGAAATCCCAGCCTTGCACACCTCTCTTAACACATGTGGGTAATGTTCTGTGGTACGATATTGCAGAAAAATATTAACAAAAGAATGGACAATCCATATAACTTGTGCAATGAATCCTTTCAAATGTTGTGTTACTAAATTATACAATTATTCATATTGATTGTACAATAGCTATTTAATGGCTTATTCTATTTCTGTTACAAAACACAATTTAGAGTTAATCTATCTTAGTGAAGGCGCACAAGCTGTATTTCTGTGTTGAGAGTTTTGCTAACAAAACAAGTTAACAAGCTGATTTTATTCACTGCTTGAAAATAATAGCTGACATGGTTCTATGTCCCTATTGCGTGACTGCCAAGACCATTCAAAATCATCTCTACCACCCATCAAAACAAAATGCCTTGGGCCTTTTTGGGGGAAAAAAGATTGCAGTGACTTGGTAAATTTTTTTAGAAGTCTCTGCTTGAGTAAGAGAATGCAAAATGGGATTATGAGAAAGCGAGCATTGGACTAACTCATGTATAGACATGCTTTGGGTGTGACCCTGCAAAGCTAGACAGAATGGATATGTGGTTAATTCCCCTGTCAATAAGTTTTGGTGACCACACTGCTCTAATTGGCTTTGATTAATATTATGCATGTACCTTATGCTTGAATATTTTAAGTGTAAACCCAGGAAAGGCAACTCAGAAAACTGTTTTTTTAAAAAAAATGATAATATTCTATGCTGGCAACAAATATCAACTTCATTGAGAACCAAAGTTGAAGTTGAGTAACATTTTTCAATAAAAATCTGACTTTACCAAGAGGTAATAAAAACTAAAAAGCACTGTTGAAAATTTAAAAAAATCAAGTTCTAGTTAGAGGTAATCACCTCCTCCCCCATAATATTTTAGATGGAAATTATCTTGTTTTTAATTGGAAATTGCTATTACATTTGCTATCTCTTTTTTTCTGAGACAAATGAAGAAGATAGATGAATCATTCCAAACATCTGCTACCTGAATCCTCTCACCCCATTCTGGTACCCAGTTGCCCCTCTCCCCTGAGGCACTTGTTTCTACATCACTACACCCAGCATTTTGATGATCACATTATTTGTATCTATGTCCAGCTTCTCAACCAATGGAACTGCACAATGTTATTAATACACCATCTGGTGACTTTACTTGGTGTTGAGGAGACAGGGAGCATGGCTACACACTTAACTTGATGAAGGACTATCTTAGATCTATTTCATATCCTCTCAGGGTATCTGAGATTGTGTTACACCCAGTGAAGTTCTCGGGAAATAGTGGTTGTCTACCTGGTCAGAATCCAATGGGACCCAACTGTATGTATCGATTTGGATCAACTTGGTTTTGAATAGTTGTTGTTCTATGGAGTGAGCTGGTTTGTATGGGCCCGACTGGGTTGGCAATTACAACAACTGACACATCACTAGGTGTTAGGGACCCATTTCAAAATGTTGGATTCACAGGCTCAATGGTCAGTGTCCCTCTGGACAGGATATAGTGGACACTTGTTGGGTTTGTGGCTGATGTTGGGTTTAGATTTGCTATGGCAAGGTTTAGATTGGTTGTGATCTGGTTTGGATCAAGTGTGGTTGGGTGAAGATTGTCTATGATTGGGTTTGGTTTGGCTAGTGATGAGATGAGATTGGCTGGTGTTGTTTTGGCCTCTATGTAAAGTAATGTAGCTATTGATTCGTAGGAAAAGTTACAGAAAATGTGCACATAGTAAGATATGGAAAACTATGTGGTGATGACCATCTGCTTTAGAAGTGATTGATGAGGAACAGTTATTGGTGCCCACTCACCACCCTAAACATTCACTCCCACCACCGCTGTTGTCCCATGATTGAATGTGCTGCCGTCAGCTCTCTCCAGGTTTTAAATGGCCTGTTAAAGGAGATGATGATGGTTTATTTTAAAATCCCATGACCACAGTGTCTGGGCCCAAAATGGAAGTGGCCTCTGGGGAAGCAGAGGACTGGCACAGGGCACCAGAAAACTGGGAAACCACCCCCTGTTTGAGAAGGAGAAGTAGAGATGACCCATGGGATGGTGACCATGATGGAGGACCAGTGAGTGGCTCTGAGACTGAAGAATACACAGGAAGCTGGCTGTTAGTGGATTGAGGATTGCAACTGTGGTCAAGGGACTAATATCAGGCTGTGGACTGCTGGAAACTAGCTTGAGAATGAATGACAGGATACCAGGAATCGAGCTGGATTGCGAGGGTTCTGATCATGTCAAAAGTGTGTAACTGGAGCTGAGGTAACTGATGGTATGGACTGAAGGCTGTGTTACTGCGCGAGTGAGGGAGGTGAAACCATGGACACTCAGTGACTTGGGGGGGGGGAAGGAACTTTTTTTCATTTCTCTTTCTCTGGCTGTAAGAGGCACTGGGCAATTTTTGCTGATAGGGAATCTTTGTCTGCCTTACGGTAAACTGAAGGAACTTTTGAGTAATATCAAATTTTCTGTTTTATTACATGACAAAAAAATAATTTTGAATCTTGAGAAGAGTAGAGAGTTTATCTGGTGTTTGCCATCCAGTTGTAATCAAATTGATATTTATGGAATTTGCTGCTGCGTTTCCTACAGGCACCTCACTTCAATGGTAGTAAAGAGTCCCTGGGGCATCCTGAGGCCATGAAAGGCACATCCCTCCTTCTGAAGAACTGTAGCTGAAGAGCCAAATATCCAAAACTTCCACATCTTAACAGATGAACTACCCGGGAATTCAGGTTTTCTGTACTTCCAGGGCTCGTTCTTTGATTTCACTGCACTTCTTATACCGATATTAGAGACGTGGTCCCAACCAGTAAGACTTTTAAGAGAGGCAGGAGTGGAACACATCACCGTCTCCAGCAAGGAGAAAACAGCTAAGACACGATGTGCTATTTTCCCTTCGTCTTCATTCTTCACCACCATGCCGATGGTTCAGCTTATAAAGTTTTGTTTGATTCAGACAATCATTATGAGAGAGAAGTGATGAGATTTCTGGCAGCCATCCAGACAATGGACTGTTATAAAAATACATGATAGTGCAACTATCCAGAATTTATGAGAGTATGAAACAAAATTGCAGGGTTCAGGCAATGTTAATAAAGGATTCCAGATCTTCTCTTGCATTTGGTAATGTAATTCAAAGCTATTGATTGTTTTTTAAGTTTGCAATAGAGTTTTGGAGATATGTTCTACAGGTTCATTAAAATTATTCAATCCAGAAATTTAATAAATCTAATACAGTGAGGCTGAGAGAAATAAGAGAAGAAAGGCAATTATATATTAAAATATATACCACAGAGCAGTCCGCCCAAACTGACTCAATAAGCTAATACTTACACTGCTCTAAATGGTCCATGTCAACCAGTCCATGTCATTGTGAATAAAGCTGCAAGTACATTTGTTCAAAGGACAGGGAGGTAGAAGGGAGAAGTTCGAAAGTACAAGGCTTGACTTCCCCCACGCAACACACAGAAAGGAATACAGATTGGATAATCCAGAGGCAATTCCATCCAGATGCCAGGAGAAGTCCAAAGCAACTTTTTTTTAACTCATTCCAGGGTCCAAGCCAGCATTTAATTGTCCTTGAGAAGATAGTGGGTGCTACCTTCTTGAACCACAGCAAAGCTGAATGTGAACAATGCTGTCAGGGAAGGATTTCCAGAGTTCTAGATTTATGTATGTATGTATTTATTTATTTAATTGTTTGCATTACAGGAAAAAATAAATAAAACATTAATCAAATATCCACAGCCAATGATACTAAACAAAGTACTTTTATATTTTCTCCCGATCCACCCCCCCCCCTTCCAACCAAAAGTAAGAAAAGGAAGAAACACCTCGCATTTAATATACAATAATATTAGCATATACACCCATTAATTGTTATTAAATATTACTAATTAAGAGGAGTGGATAAGATAGAAGAGGTGGATGGAAAATTATCCATAAAATCTATATATGGTATTTCCAAATACCATAAAAATTTTCAACTTGATTCCTTAAACTATACCTAATATTTTCCACAGGTGTACAATTTTGCATCTCATTGTACCATCTACTTAATAACACTTCTTTATCATCTTTCCATGACATCGCTATACATTTCTTCGCTATTGCAATACTTTAAAAAATTTTCTTGGTATTTGTCCAATTTCAAAATATCTCCAAGTAAAAATATCCTTGGATCCTTTGGTATCTTTATCTTCATAATTTGCCCTAATAATAAACTCAGTTCATTCCAAAACCTTTCCACATTTTCACAAGACCACACTGAATGCAAAAAAGTCCCTATTTCTTTCGCACATCAAAAACACTTATTTGAATAATTAGGATTAAGTCCATTTAACTTATGTGGAGATTAATACAACTGATGAAGAAAATTATATTGAACCATTTGATATCTAATATTTACTGTATTCGTAACACTTTCATAACATAATTTTGACCAAATCTCCTCCAGAATTTATATATTTAAATCTTTTTCCCATCAGATTTTTGATTTATATAAATCATTTTTTACAGTATCTTGTAATTTTATATTCATACAAGTAATAAATTTCTTAACAACAAATGTATCTGTTATTATATCTTCAAATTGACTTTGTTTAGGGAGTCTCAAATCTGCTCCCAGACTCTTTTTCAAATACATTTTTAATTAATAATATGCAAAAATTGTATTATTGTGTACATTGTATTTATTTTCTAATTGATCAAAAATTAAGAAAAAAGATCCTAAGAACCAATCTTTTATTCTCTGTAACCTTTACTGAACTGATTATCAAATGAAGAATTACTCAAAGTAAAAGGAAGAAGATGATTTTGTTTTAACAAGATTTTTGGTAATTGATCATTTTTATTTCCTCTCTCAATCTGAATTCTATTCCATACGTTTAAAATATGTTTCAGTACAGAAAAATCTTTAGTTCCTTTAAATGACTCACTATTCCATTTATACAAAATTAACTCTGGAATAGTTTCACCAATTTTATTCATTTCCATTTGAATCCAAGCTGGTTTTTCATCCCATTGATAACAGGAGGACACAAACCTCTATTGAGCTGCTTTAAAATAATTCTTAAGATTTGGTAGTCTCATTCCACCTTGACCAAATTTCCACATTAATTTTTCTAAACCAATTCTTGACATCTTACCTTTCCAAAGAAATGAACATTATTTTATTCAAGATTTGAAAGAAAAATTCTGTTACTTGAATGGGCAATGATTGAAACAAATATTGTATTCTTGGAAAAATGTTCATTTTAATACAATTCACTCATCTATTAATGTTATTGGTAAATCTTTCCATCTTTTCAAATCCTCTTCCAATTTTTGTAACAAGGGCAAATAATTTAGTTTAAACAAATTACTTATATTTCCACTAATTTTAATTCCTAAATATTTAATTGCTTCATTTTTCCATTTAAATATTGCCAATTTTTTGCATTGAGAGTAATCCATATCCACCGTAGGCATTACTTCACTTTTATCAACATATAATTTATAACCCGATACTAACCCATACTCTTATAATCTCTCATTCAATTTATTTAAAGATATTTCTGGTCTCATTAAATATGCTATAACATCATCAGCAAATAAACTAATTTTATGTTCTTTATTATCAACTTCAAATCCTTTAATCTCATTATCAGTTCTAATTACTTCCGCTAATGGTTCAGTCACTAATGCAAACAAAAAGAGTGATAATGAACAACCTTGTCTAGAAGACCTTTAAAGCAAAAAGGGTTGTGAGATTTGTTTATTCTGTAACAATATTAATATTTGGGGAGAATTTATAAGATTTAGAGCAGGTCACATACATACACACATTTTAAAATAGATCTTACTTGAAAGACTAAAGAAATATTGTAGATTTCTGGAGAATGTAAGCTCCTTTCACAAGAAGGTGTTAATTGAACTGACATCAGAAAATGAATGACCATTGTTTGGAACTGGAGACACAATGGCTGATGGAAGCTCTTTTCAGAGTGCCAGAGAGCACAGGAAGGTCACTCTTGGGTTGTTTACCTAAGATAACAACTTGAACAGAAGGAAGAACTCCTGTTGTTTGCTGGAGAAGGTGGGGGTTTTGCAAGTCACATAATTCACATGCTTTTCACTGGAGTGGCAGTTGGAAAAGAGAGAGAATTGAGTTAACAGCTCAGCCAGTCAGTCAATCAGTGTGTGGGTCACTGACAAGTAACTGAGAAGTGTAATCCAGGGAAAACTGTTTGAAACTGATGAAAGCAAGTTCCAGAGCAGTAGATGGATGGAAGTGCTATCTGTCTAATGTTTCTTTTAAAATAGAGGAAGGAATGGAACTCTGTGGTAGCTTGAAGAAAGAGGTTACCATCTGGAAGACCATGATGGGGCAAGTTTCATCAGTGAGACCCTGAGGTGACTAGTGGTAGTACCTCAGTTGTGGAAATCCTGGAGCAACAAATATCTCTCTCTGCAAATCCTACAAGAACCTTCCTGAGCAGTAAACATTTACCTTACAAGCATCAAGCCTGGTGAACTTTATACATGTTAAATTCAGAATGGTGATTGCCTGCAACCAGAGAACTTGGAAGAAGGAGAAGTGAGATTGAACTGTGAACCAAAGAACTTTTCTTAAATCTATACACACACGTTACATACACATGCGCTTAGAATTAGAAGGGAGTAATTTGGGTTAGTATAGAGATAAGTTAAAGTTTGATTCTATTTTCATGTTTGAAGTTGATTAAAAATAACTTTTGTTTTAAAAACCACTTGTCTTGGTGAATGTCTGGGTTTTGGGGTCCTGTGGGCTCATAACAATATGTAATCATTTTTTGCTTTTGGTTGATCATACAATGCCTTTATCCAGTTTATAAAAGTATTTGGAATCCCAAAAGCATTAAGTATCTCAAATTTTAAAAATCCCATTCCAATCGATCAAATGCCTTCTCTGCACCTAATGCTACCCCTACCGTGGGAATCTTCCTATTTTGTGCTATATGTACCAAACTTTAAAAATTAACTATATTATCTGTTGCTTTTCTATTTTTAATAAAACCTGTTTGATCTAAATTTATTAATTTTGGCAAAATTCAACTAGCCTATTAGCTAACAATTTTGATATAATTTTATAGTCTGTATTCAATAATGATGTAGGTCTATATGAAGAAGGCTGTAGTTCTAGAATATTAAACAGAATAGCACAGGCCCTTCAGTCCTGTGTCAGTGTCCAATCCTGCTGCTTGATATTCCTCTATTCCCTTCATATTCTGACCCAGGAACAATGCAGTGCATCCAAGTCAGGATGGTGTGTGGCCTGGAGAGCAACTTTTCAGGTAATGATATAATTGTTTTAAAAATTGAGACATATAGCACAATAACAGACTCTTTCGGCTCATGAGTCTGTGCTGCCCAATTGACCTCCAACCCTCTGTACATTTTCAATGGTAGGAGCAATCCGGAGCACACATGTGGATATGGGGAGAACGTACAAACTCCTTAAAGACAGCACAGGATTCAAATCCCAGTCCCAATTAGTGCTGTAACTAACCATGCATCTCTTATCACCATGATTTTTCTGCCCTGTCCTTCTAGCTGGTAGATCTCAAACTTGTTATGGATACCAGAAGGAGAATGAGAGTCCAGTTGCCTCTCTCACTCAGTGCCAGGGAAACTATAGATCATGGTTGTCATGAGGGGTTGGGGGATGGTGATAATGCCCACTTCCCCATACATATCAATGTCACTGAAATACTGGAAAGAGTACATCACATCAAGTTATTGGGAGTAAACATTTCCAATGATCTGACCTGGACTCACCACATCAACAGTCAGAAAACACATCAAATCCTCCTCTTTCATTGAGGGCTAAGAAACTTCAGTCTGTCCCCCATATCACTCAACAACTGCTGCACCAATAAATGCAGACCTGCTGGATTCATCACAGTGTGGAATGAGAGTTGATCTGTTCAAGATCAGAAGGTGGTAAATGAAGCTCAGAACATCTTGTGACCTCCTTCCCTTCCATGGACTCCATCTATACTCTCCACTCACATAACACCCCGGACATGCTCCCCTCTCCCCCCTCCCACTGGAAAGAAGGCTCGAGATTCTGAAATTGCATACCAACAGCTTCAAAAATGGTTTCTTCTCCATAGCCTTTGGCTCCTGAATGAACCTCACTGAGGGTTCCCATGCATGAACTGACCTTTCACTGTAACACTACACACTGTCTGTGTGAATGATAGAGTTGACAGTTGATCACTCGCAAGAATGAGCCATTCTCACTGCACCAGGTGGAACTGACAATAAACTTGAACTGTTACCCCTAAGTCTGGATGGGGGAGTGAGGGAATAGGTGGAGACTGAGCAAACTGCAGTGTCCTGTGTGGTGTTGAGCTACCAAGTAGTTGTTGAAGCTGTACTCATCCAGTCAAGTGGAGATTGTTTCCTCACTCTACTGACTTGAGCTAAGATGATGGTGGTCAGGCTCTGGGGAGTTAGGAGGGGAGAAACTCATTGCAGGATTCCTCACCTCATGCAGGCAATTGGGACCAGCCCAGAATGCCAACTTGGTCAAGTTGGGCTGAGGGGCCTGTTCCATGCAGTATGAAACTGTGTGAGGTTCTGAGAGGGAAGGGCAACTAGAGGGGCAGGTGCTCCCTTCATTTGGAGAATTCAGAAGAAGGGGCCTAACAGCTGCCGGCAAGAACGTATAAAGAAAGTGAAGTTACATTAACCTCAGGATATGTTTTTGGATCAGAGTGCAGCCACTTGCAAGGATGTAAACCTGAGGGTTTTGAGAATTCTCAGTGTCATGGACACTCAAAGCAATTGGAGAATCTGAGTATCGGGCTGGAAAGGGATCAGAGACAGAGGACCTCAAAGATTTTTAGAGCTATTTAAAGGAGCAAAAAGTATGTAGTTAGTGTAGGTAAGTGAGGAAAAGATCAGCCCAGTTGGAACAGACTGGAAGAACCAGATCTACTTCTCATGTTTCCTGCTGTTATATTATTGATTGTTGAGCTGGCTGTACCTGTACCAGACAGATCCACTGTTGTCCCCTTATAAATATGTCAGCAATTTCAATGCTGATTTCATTAATTTTTAAAGCTGTTTATATTGTAATATTTTAATTCATGTTGATTTTAATCTAAAATTAATGTGAATTAAGCTTGGTACAGGATTTATAATAAATGATTAACAGTTCATCTGGATGAGTTTGTGCTGGTAAATATATTTACAGGTGTCAGAAGTAGCTCCAGTGCCAGTGCTACAAAGAAGCTTGTGAATAAGGTGGTGCTATTGTCAATCTTCTCCTTCATTGTCACAGAGTATTGTAGGAGGCTTATTGTTCTGTTCCAGAGAGCGAGATGTGGGGTCAAATTAGTTACCCAGAAAAAAATAAGCAGGCATGACGTGAGACAGAAAGCTTCACAATGCCTTGATACTCCTTCACCCTCCCATTGTGCTGATACAAGAGCTTCAGGTGGAACATTCCTTCTTGTTGATTTCTACAGATAGAAGAATAAAAGATGATCAGAATTACATTTCAGAACCACTGCAGAGAGTGAATGTAGCCCACAAGAGACAGGATGAATGAAAGCTTTGTGCTGCTCCAGCAGAAGGAACAGTAGCAGATGGAGGAGATTTGTAAAGCAGAAATTCAATCATCTTAAATAAAGAAAAGGAATCTGTGAGTTTTATGGATCTATCTGAGCCCTGAGATTAGGCGATTTTGTAATTATTTATGACATTATGTGAGAAAAACTGACTATAGATGTCATTAGGAACTGATGTTTTTAACAAAATGTAAAAAGATGATCTTGACAGATCTGTCTGACCACATTGGTATGTTATAAATGAATCCATGCTCACAGTCCCTCCTTGCTCACACCTCCAGTGACAATGAAATTAGCTCTTAATTACTGGACATGACACACTAAAATGTCCCGGGTTATGAGATCAGACTGTTGCTGCTCATCTTCTGTGTAGGCAGCATGTTTCCTCTGGAGTTACCTCCTGGGAGGAAGACTTGGCGACTGTTCCTGGTTTTCAACCCTTATCTCTGGCCCATCTTACACAAAATGAGGACAGAGACTTGGTTCCTCCACAGGAAGTGGTTGCAAGCTCAACAATGTGTTCTCATAGCCCCGCGAACTTCTTTGGCAAATGGTTGGCTGCTTCATTCTGGATGGTGTGAAACTTCTTGGTTGTAATTCCAAGTAGTGAGGCTTCTGTCAAACTCCTGAGTTGAGGCTCAATGTCCTCCTTATGTGTGACTATCTCCTGATGTAACTGTTCACATCTGTAGAAACATCTGGTTTGAATTTTGAGGCCTGTGGAATTGTTGACCAACAAGGTGGTTCAACAGGAGTTGCATTTCTCCTTCCTTTTAATGTTTGTTGATAGATTAAAACAATTCATGTTTTTAAGAAACTACTGCAGGATTAGGCAGTATCTGTGGAGGGAAATGGACAAATGATTTTTCTTGAAGGGAAGCATCAACTGCCCCTTACCCCCACAGATGCTGCCTGACCTGCTGACTTCCTCCAGCAGTTTGTTTTTGGATCTATAATCCAGGATCTGCAGTCTTCTGTGTCTGCACCCTCAGTCGATTCACTGTGGTGTATTTGGATGTGTGTGCTCTGAATGAGAGGCAAGATTTGGCCATGTGACTGTTACCTGAGATGACAGTAGAATTGAGATAATCTGGGAAAGTGGGTAGATAGAAATTAATGAGGACAAATGCAAGGTTTAGAAACTTGGTAAGTCCATCCAGTGCAGGACTTAGACTGTAAATGGTATGACCCTGGGGAGTTTTGTAGTGCAGAGAATAGGAGGTGTAAGTATTTAGTTCATGAAAGCATGACATGGTTAGACAGGATGATCTTTCCTTCATTTCTCAGGGCATTGAGTATGGGAGAAAGGACATTAAGTTGCAGCTTTATAAGACATTGGAGAGACCATGGAGATTTCTTTTCCAATCTTTTTATTAATTTTAAATTTAAGCATACAAAAGAGAAACATAATATATAGAATATGAGGTTACAGATTATAAATCAAATGGTTAAACATCATAAACAAACAGTAATTGACTCCCCACAACTCTAATGTTCAAATAATAAAAACAGTAGAAAAGATATATAATTTAAAGTAACAAACTAATCCTAAACTAAATAGTGTAGCTTGACCCCCTAACCTAATACTAAAATTAGAAGCTGGGAGGCCTTAAAGCAATACAATAAACAAAAAAAAGTTTGCAACATGAAAAAAATTAGTTGACATGAAGGGAAAAATAATAATAAACCATATCATATTAAAACACATTTAAAAATCATGAAAAAATTCATAAGCGGGCACCACATTCTATCAAACGATATCGATATCAGCTAGAGCACATCTGATCTTCTCTAATTCCAAGCAAGCTAACGTTTGGCACATTCACTGGACATAGGGAGGCAGAATCAAATCTTTCCACCACAGCAAAATAGATCTTCTAGCCATAAGCAGCATGAATGCAACAACATGGCAATCAGATGGTGACAGATGAATATCTTCCATCACCTCTCCAAATAACACCGTAATTGGATTCAGTTGTAAACTAACAGCTAAAATTGTAGATAAAGTGTTAAAAATTTCTTTCCAATAAGATTCCAATGCCGGGCAAAACCAAAATAAGTGAATTCATGATTCACCCTGTTGTTACACCTGTTGCAAAAGGGATTGACATCTGGAAATATTCATGCCAATTTATCTTTAGACACGTGCCCAGCCAACAACATTAAATAGAATGAGTGAATGACAGGCACAGATTGAGGATTTATTAACAGTTCAAAAATCCTTTCCCACAAATCATCAGAAATAGTTAATTGTAAATCCTGTTCCCATGCTCTCTTAATCGTATCAATTAGAACCTGACATAATTTCGATATAAAATCATAAATTTGAGCAATTAAGCCTTTCTGGGAAGGTTGCAAGAGAAATATTACATCGACATCCTGAACTATGAGGTCTGAGGGTTTCACAGGCCTTCAGGAGGGCAAAGATTGTGATTCAGTAGTACCAGGCTTTCCTCTCAAATGTTTTACTCTCCACCCTCAATCTGATGCAGCCTTCTTCACCATCCCTCTGATCCCCTCACACCTCCTCAACTTCCTGCAGTGCTCTGAGCTCATCCTTCTCAATCTGCAGTTGCCCTGCCCTTCAGTCTCTCCATCCTGACCTGCCAATTCTAACTCAATCCTTTTCCTAACTTCCAATCTCCCTCCCATTCAAACCCACCATCTCCCCACCCCACACCAAGTATTTTTTAACCCACTGCCAGGGACACCTCCCCTCACAATTGGCCAGCCCCTCATTCAGGCATGTGGCTGGGCAGCAGAGACAAAAGGCTTTGGCAAGATCCAATGGAAATAGATCCCTTGCCCTCCCCATCACTCCCCCTGTCCCTACACAGACTCAGACTTTCCTGCTTTCCCGAAGGAAGTACCATTTTCCAAACTGTCCTGGTTGAAGTAGATTGTGTTAAGATTATATATTTTTCCAGGGTGACTGGGTGGGTTTCATGGCCACATTTTCACAGTGGATTTAGCCTCAGCCTCCATTCAAAGCAATATTGCCACTGAACGCAGTGAAGGGTAATTGTAGGAACAAAGGTTATCTGACTCTCAATGATCAGGCTGCAGAGTGGACTGAGCAGAGTGATGAAATTCACGAAGAAGAATGTCGTGACCCCTTCAGCTGGAAACAGCTATGAAGGCTGCCAGGACAGATTGAAACAAGAAATGGACTCAACACAGCTGCAAATCTGATCATGGTGACCCTGGACACAAGAAAAGGAGTGGGAGGGCAATTCAGCCCTTCAACTTGTTCCACCATTCATCAAGACAATAGCAGAACATCGACCTCAGCTTCATTCCATTTTCCTTGATTCTATTAATATCTTAAATGCATTAATCTCAGAATAAGGATTCATGACCCTTAGTGTAAATGCCGCAAAAAACAAATATGATTCAACTTTGGGATGTTGGGTGATGCAGTGTGTCTGCCCCAGCCAGCAAACTTGGATGTGATAATGGCATTAAAAATATTGCACTCCAGCTTAAAATGGAAAAAAAAATTAAAGTTTAAAATTTTGATAACATTTGTGAATTGTTACAAACTAACATCAAATACTCGTCTGTCAGGGTTGTTCACAGAAACATTAAAGAGCAAAGTAATTGCATAGAATTGAAAAATAATCACGATGTGTCATCAGCAAGTGAACAGTTACACGTTTTAATTTAAAATTCAAGTTCAGTGTTAGTCTGCAGAAACACTATCCACAGAAGAAAGGCTTTAATTTAAAACAACAACTCCCCCCACCATACTGAAGGCATTGAAGAATAGCAATAAATTCAGTGTATTTTCTCCTCCGGAGTTGGACTTGTATTTGGTGGAGTTTAGAGGAATGAGAGAAAAGTATAACATACGGTGGGTGTGAAGAATGGTTACTCTTGTGGGAGTATCTAGAGTTATTGATGAGACAGAGAGGTAAAGTTCTTCTAAAACAGACTACAGCGAAGCTCTGGAACTCTCTTCCCCAGAGGGCAGAGTTATTGAATACTTTGAAGGCAAAGATAGATCCTTGATAAACAATGGGTGAAATGTTATCGCAGGAAGATGGGAAAGATTTTACTGAATTGACTCAAAGAGCTAAAGGGCGCCTCCTGATTCATATGTTTGCTTGACTACATCTCACTTCAAGATATAACTGGATGGTCACTCTTCTGCTATCAGACTTCACAAAATCCTGCAGATTAATTAGAAATATCAGCTCTATTCTCTCAGGTTTCAAACTTCCATTCCCAGACTGACTACATCTTTCTACCGAATGTGTTCTGATCAATGGCCTTTCTTCCTCCTCTTGCATTTGATTCCCAACCTCTCCAGCAACACCCTTCTCTCCTTCATCAGTGCACGCTTTGATTTTCATGTGTTTTGTGGAATCTGTTCACTCCCTCTGAACACTACCTATTGAACTCCTGACGCAAATGTACTGCGAGTGCATCAAAAGTTGCAATTCAGTTAGTTAAACTCATTTCATTCTTTCTTCGACCCTGCTAGTAGCTGATAAAAGCTCCAGAGCAACATGCCAAATAAGACAAAGACTTGAATTAACCAAAAGGATGCCAATCAAACAATCTCACCTTCTTGCATGTCACCTATATCCCTCCATTCCTGCCTATTCATCTGTTTCTCTAAATGCCCCTTAAATCCTGTTATCATATCCTCTTCTCTAGGCAGCCTGCACTCTCTGGTTAAAAAGACTTGCCTTCTAAATCTCCTTAAACTTTCCCTTTCCCACCTTTAACCTATGCCCTTTAGTATCTGACATTTCCATCCTGAGAAGAAGTCTGACTCTCTACCCTATCTATGTCTCATAATTTTACATACTTCCATCATGTGCCCCTTTTATAGTATTTTATCAATATTTATCATGAAACTTCATCACTAATTTTACCCTATATTTTTGGACAGAATCCTTGTCTATTGACCCCTCTTTTCAGTTCTTCAGCAGATGTTGAATCCACATCTCATGTGACATATCACTTTTCTGTCATGCTACACACTTTTCCGCCTAACTTCACTGACATTTTCCTTCATCATCTGAAGACTTTTGATCCTGACCTCTAGTTTTTTATGCTAACGTTCAAAGAGAATCTAAGTTAGCTTGTGGCTTTATATCCCAAGGGCTTTCCTCTGTCAACCCCCAACCTACCCTTAACAAGAAACAATCTATTGGAGGAAATCAGTGGGTTGAGCAGCATCAATGGAAGGAAAAGAATGGTAGACGTTTTGGGCCGGAACCCGTCACCAGTCCTGATGAAGGGCTGGAAGGGGTGAATGGCCTTCTCCAGTTCCTACTTTCTGCTTCCATGGTTCATCTGAATGGAGAGTGTAAGGTTAAGGGAAAGAGAATGAAAAGGTCAATTACAATGTTGGCATTAATGTTTTAATTATTTATTATATTTCAGCATTTTCATTTATTTTGTTATTATATTGTGGCTTTATTTGTTTTATTTATTTGTTTTAATCTTTCACTATGAGTTTGTGGGCAGCAGTTAATTGCCCCCTGTGTTGTCTCAACACTGGAGGTGATCATCCTGGTGGAGGTTATTCCTTTTGTCCAGTTCCAGCCACTCCATCCACCCCTCACCAGGGTTACACTCGAGAGCTCAGGCTGAATATCCCACTTCTTAAAAGTTCTTGTGGGAGGAGGTGACTTCAGAGGCTAATGTAAGTGATGCCCTGATTCATGACTCAGGAATATTTCCTGAAAGATCATAAGGAGAATTATAGGAAAGGCTGGACAGGTGAGGGGCTTTTTCCCTGGAGTGAAGGAACCAATCGGGGACCTTAGCAAGGATTCTAACATCATAAGAGGCAGTGAATCACCTGCTGAAGTCAGAGGTTCCCAACTGCTTCAAAAGGGCATCAATCATCCCGGTGTCCACAAAGATCAGAGGGAGCTGCCTCAGTGACTATCGCCCAGTAGCACTCTCATCACTCGTGATGAAATGCTTTGAGTGGCTGGTCAAAGCCAGAATTAGCAAGGACTGGGTCACAATCACTCCACAGCAGATGCAATATCACTGGCTCTCCACTCAGCTCTGGATCACGTAGACCATAGTAGCTCATAGACCCAGCTACTCTACCACAATGACAACTCAGCCTTCAACACCATTATTCCCTCAGTGCTAGTCAATGAGATCCAAACCCTAGGTGTCTGCACCCTCTCTGCAACTGGATCCTTGGCTTCCCCATCAGAAGACAAATTGTAAACAATGTCTCCTCCTCACTGACGATCAACACAGATGCGTCTCAAGGATTCATGCTTAGCCCATTGTTGTACTCAGTCTATACCCATGAATGTGTGGCCAGGCACAATTCAAATGCTATCTACAAATCTGCCAATGACACTATAGTTGTTGGCAGAATTACAGACAGCAATGAGAAAGCCTACAGGAGGGAGATAGATCAGCTTGTTCACAACAACAACCTTGCACTCATGGTTAGCTAAACCAAGATAATTGTGGACTTTGAGAGGAAATCAGAACATGAACTAGTCGGCATCGAGGGGACAAGCAGTGGAGAGGGTCAAGAACTTCAAATTCCTGGGTGTCAACATCTCTGAGGATCTGTCCTGGAGTCTCCGTGTTGATGCAAACACGAAGAATGTTCACCAGCGGCTATACATCGTGAGGAGTTTGAGGAGATATGTATGTTACCAAAGACTCTCAAAACCTTCTACAGATGGACAGTGGAGAGCATTCTGACTGGTTGCATCACTGTCTGGTATGGAGGTACCAACGCTCAGGACAGGAAAAAAGCCTGTGACATCACAGGCATCAGTCTTCACTCCATCAAGGACATCTAAGAGAGACCATATCTTAAGAAAGAAAGCTATCCTTAAGGATCCCCATCATCCAAGCCACGCCCTCTTCATTCTGCTGCTATTGGAAAAAAAGTACAGGAGCCTGAAGAGGGGCATTCAGAGGCACAAGGATGGCTTCTTCCCCTCTGCCATCAGATTTCTGAATGAACAATAAACCACAGACACGACCTCACGTTGTCTTGTCCTTTTTTTTGCACTATTTATTTTGAAATTTGGTTTATAGAAATGTTTGCACTGTCAAACTACCACAAAACAACAAATTTTGTGACGTGCTCATGACAATAAATTCTGATTATTATTCTAAGGTGGATTGCCCGTCTTTTCCCAAAGTAGGAGAGTGTAAAGACAGAGGGCACAGGAGGGAGGTGAGAAGGGGAAGAGTTAAAGGTGACTCGAAGGCCAACGTTTTCACACAGAAGGAGCTGGGTACATGAAATGAGCTACCAAAGAAATAGTCAAGGTGAAATGATTAAGAGGCATTTAGACAGGTGCAGGGATAAGAAAGGGATACAGGTTGAATATAGGCAAATGGAACCATCTCAGGTATTTGGTGTGCATGGACAGGTTGGGCTGAAGGGCCAGTTCCTGTGCATCCAGCCAACCTGAGGGAACATGCTGTTAATGCCGATGCTGTGCATGAAGCAAGGAAGTGGGCTGCCATCATGTTGGGTGCATGTGACAGAACAATACTCTGTCATTGGCTGCCTCTTCCATCACTGCCATTTAGTGCAATGAGAAACATTCCATCAATGTTCCTGTCTTCTGAATCAGAATCAGAACTGATCGTCATGAACATGTCTTGAAATCTGTTGTTTTGCAGCGGCCTCATAGTGCAAATATTGCTAGAAATTACACTTTAAAAATAAATAAATTAATGCAAAGAAGAGAAAGTGAGGCAGTGTCTGTGGTTCATTGTCCATTCAGAAATCTGATGGCAGAGGGAAAGAAGCTGTCCTCGTGCTGCTGGATGTTTGTCTCCAGGCTCCTGTACCCCCTTCCTGATGGTAGCAGTGAGAAGAGGGTATGGCCTGGGTGTTTGGAGTCCTTGAGATAGAGTCTGTGTTCTTTAGATGTCCTCAATGGAGTGATGCCTGTGATGGGTGCTGGCTGAGTTCACAACTCTCTGAAGCCATTTCCTGTCCTGTGCGTGGGCCCCTCCATACAAGTCAGTGATGCAACCAGTCAGCATACTCTCCCCAGTACACCTGTAGAAATTTGCAAGAGTCTTTGGTGACATATCAAATTTTCACAAATCTCTTAATTTTTGTTGTGTCATCTAGTCACAGTACAGACAGCCTTGATTCCCTGCAATGGTGTGATTTTATGATTCTGTCCAATTTGTTGGGGGGGGGGGGGTGGTGGTGGTTGAAATGTAATCGTCAGCTATGAAGCATTGCAGCTCCACAGACCTAGATGAGCGTAAAGTTTGCACCTTCTCCTTGAGATTCCATGGACTTCCTCCAGATGCTCCAGTTTCTTCCCTGATGTGCCATAAGCAAGGACCAGTCTTGTATCATACTATAGGCTTTTATTAACAGAAGAAGCCACCTCTACTGACCAGTGGGATAGTTACACCATTTGTTATACCAGTAGGGTGGAGCCAATCTACAGTCATAACCAATAGCAAGTAGTCAGCATAATACATTACATCACTACTCTCTCACGTTTCAAAGATTCATTGGTCAGTGGATTAATTTGCCTCTAATCATTCCCACTGGTGGGAGAAGAGGAAGGGGTGGAGTTGATGAGGATGAAAGTGTCTAATAGGTGTACTGTGAATGGGTCATGGTCAGCTATACTGCCTGTTTCTATACTGCAGGGTGGATAAACTACAGTCCCCGTGCCAACTGTAGCCTGTTTCCCATTTTTAAGTGGTCCATTGGAACACAATCTGCAACAATAAATTGCACTGTATGTACATTGCACTTCTTAGTTTCAACACTAGATGTCGCTGTCAATTTGAACAACTACTAGACTGACCGTTGCAATGTTACTCATAGATGAAAACATTTACATCAGTTAAAAAAAAATTACCTCAGTTGATTAAACTTGGTGGAACTGAAAAGATGGAATATAGCAAGGGAGTGCAGAAAATTTCAGACATAGAGGGAAAATGCATACATTTTCACAGAAGTCAAAGAGAAGTGTGTTTGTTTGATTTGTAAGGAATCTGTTAATTTTAATAGCCTTTCTACAGATTTACACATTGTATCATAATCATTAAGGTGGAGACTTGGGCCATGAACTGTATTCACTGAGAGTTGTGGAGGAATGTTGGAGACTGCCTTGTCCCTTCCTTGATCTTTTCTCCTGTTCTTATTTTACACCCAGCTTTTTATTTTGGACTGATTTTTGAATGAGAGTTTTAAAGAGTTTCATTGTATTCATTTAAATTAAATTTAAGAGCAGTAGATACAGAAATTATGACTGTAATATGTGAGCACATCAATAAACTCCTGTAATGTCAAAAGTTAAGCTGTTCATAGTGTTGTATAGTTATTGTGATAGGAAATGAATTTCGGTAGCTTTGGGTTTTCTGGTCTAAAAAACATTTTTTTTGCAGTGTAATTGGTTGAAAACAAGCCAGGTTTAATATCGTTTGGCCCTGACTCCTTATATTTTTCTATATGTGGCCCACAACCAAAAATGTTTGCCCACCCTTGCCATACTGAGTGATCACTCTGAGCTAGATTAGGTGGACCACAGAAACATCTGCATCAGGCAGTTGTAGATGAACTACAGCTTGGTGTTCAACTCCATCACATCAGCAAAACGTAGGATCAAACTCAGGGATTTTGGGAAGGAAAGGCTGAGGACCACACACCTGTCTGCATTGGAGGGATGGAAGTGACATGTTAGAACCTTCAAGTTCCTGTGAGTCTTTATTTCAAAAGACCTCTCCTGGAGCCAGCATTTTCAAGATTCCTTATTGTCATGTAATAAAACAGGTGTAATATTACACATAATTTCCTTTAGTCTGCTGTAAGGCAAAGATTTGGCATGAGCTGAAATTGCCTGGTGCCCATTACAGTAAGAGAAAGAAAAGCAAAGGAGTCCTCCGAGAGACACTGAGTGTCAATAGATTTGGCCTCAGCACTCTCACAGCTGCCATAGCCACACAGACTTCAGTCCAAACCATTGGCAACCCGAGCTCCAGATCCAAACCTCTGACACAATCAGTATGACACCCTTTTGCATCCTGGTTCTGTTAACTGCGATGCCAGTCTCAGGCAAGTATCCAGCAGTCCACAGCCTGGTGAGAGTCCCTTGACCACAGTTGCCATCAGCCACAATCTGCATGGGTTCCTTGCCTAAAGTCATCAACGGCCCACTGCCTCTGTGTTCTTCTGCTGCAGATCTCCTCACTGGCCCGCTGCTGTGGTCATCGTCTCCTCTGCTTCTCCTTCTCAAATGGGGAGTCATCTCCCCATTTTCTGGTGCCATGCACCAGTCCTCCAATTCCCTGGTGTCTGCAAACCCTTGAGGGTGCTGCTGCACACAGGGGTTGTCATCTTAGTCTCAGACCCTCACAGGATTAAAAAAAAAACTACAGTTGGCTCAATTAACAGGCCATTTAAAGCCTGTATGGAGCCGTCAGTAGTTGGACTGGGTGATAGAACCCTGCAGAGGAGCATTGGTGGTAGGAGGCTCTCAGTGGCAGCACCCCTATTTTTATCTTGCCATTTTGAGGCAACCAAGAAACAGGCACACCAACAGCTCTACTTTCTAAGGAGAATATTTGGTATGTTGTCCAATAATCTATCAAACCTTTAGAAGTGCATCAGTGAGAGTCTCTGTGTGACTCAGTAGAGTGCTGCAGAAAAGTTGAAGCAACCCAGGAGAGCATTCCGGTGGGAGTAGAGAACTGTTGAAGATGCTGTTTCCTGGCTGACATTTAAATCTGAGGTTATGCCTGCTATTTCCAATGGGTGCAAAAGATCCTAACGTTTAAACAGAGCAGGGAGTTCACTCAGTTAAAATGTAACCCTCCAGCAGTGGCACCTGGACAGATGACCTCATTGTCATTGCTGCCCCTCTCTCTGTCTGCTGCGTTTCATTCGTAATTGACTGACAATCTGCATGGGCCTTTGGACACAGTCTAAGGTGCTTAAGAGATGCAAGTCTTCATGAGAAATATGAATTTAGTAGGTGCTTAATTCCCTGTCCCAGCACGCCAAGAATCTTGCAAATGCAAATATTGTCAAAATAGAAATTCCTCTCTGTGGTGCAGACAGCCAGCTGATGATGCCCTGCGTTCAAATCTGAAGCTTCAAAAATGTCATGAAAAGATCACAGCTATTCTGAGCCTCAGATGCCTCAGAGAGAGTCGTAAGTGTGAAATGGCCTTGGGATTTGGAAAATGTGTAAATCTCTCAGAGAAACGAGAGCACCTTATGACATGACCTGCACTTGATTGCGTTACAACCTGGTAGTTTGCTAGCACCCACACTTGACATCTGTCATTCCATATGGACCGTTACCCAGGTAATTGGTAAATTGTGTTAAACAATGCACTGCAAAGTGGTAGAGAATTAGATATCCATGGATACTTGGAGCTAGACTGAAGTGTGAAATCCATTTAGGGAAAAGACCCCAAGAATAGGAAATTAATCAGACACACTATAAAAATCAAAATTAAATCATTCACAAGGCAGATCCATGCAAAAAAATGCCCTCAGGGAAAAATTGACCCTCTCAAATCCTAGGGTTCTTGCAGAATTTCTATTTGAATGCTACAGGCAGAATGGATAATAAGAAATGGCTTCGTGGAGTAAGCAGATTGTTGTTCGGAGTGGAGGCTTGTGACTAGTGGTGTGTCACAGGGTATAGAAGTTGGGAGGTCATGTTTCAGATGTGTAAGACATTGGTGAGGCCCTATTTGGAGACGGGTTCACTTTTGGTCACTGTGCCACAGGAACATTATTGTTAAACTGGAGAAGATGCAGAGAAGATTTACAAGGATGTTGCCAGGACCCGGGGGCCTGAGCTATAGGAAGAGGACTTTGAGGAAGGGATCAGGTCTGAGACGTCGAATCTTTACCTCCTGTGGATGCTGCAGGACTAGCTGAGTTCCTCCAGCATTTCTGTTTTTACTACAATCACAGTGCCTGCACTTTTTTGGGTTTCACTCTATAGCAAGAGGTTGAGCAGGCTAGGGCTTTATTCCTTGGAATGCAGAAGGATGAGGGATGATCTTGAAGAGGTGTACAAAATCATGAGAAGAATGAATCTGGTGAACTCAGATAGGGGAATCGGTATGATCAGAAGGCACTGGAAACCCAGTGGATACCTCAGCATGACAGTGACAGGCATGCTGGCTCCAACGTGGACAGATGTCAGCTGGTTGTAGAGAAAATCTATGCATTTTTATATAACTTTTTCTTGCATTGCAAAGCTGGAAGGAGCCATGAGGATGTTACCAGGATTTGGGTGGGTGTGGGGGTTGGGGCTTGTGTTATGAGGAAAGACTGGAGAGACAGGGTCTGTTTGTCCTGGAGTGTAAATGTTTATAAACCCATGAGGGGGGCATAAGGTAAATGGTTTGAGCAAATCAATGGTCTTCCAATCTCTCTCTCTCTCACACACACACACACACACACACACACACACACACACACACACACACACACACTTTTACCTTAATTTACTACTGAATTCTATAATTTTCCTAATTCAACCCAATATCTTCATCAATAGCTTATCACCATGGCAATTGTGGCCTCAGTCTCTCAGATAATTCCTCTGCCCTATCAATCTTACCCCCTATTTTATTTGAAACTTAAAACTGATTTGTTTCTCACTTTCAAAACTTTACTTAAGCATCTTAAACCTGAAATGTCAATGGCCATGTTGTGTCTGTTGTGTCTACAGCACAGAAACAGGTCTTTCATTTTGAAAGCTTAAAGGAGAAATCTAGGCCAAGGGGGCACAACTTCAGGATAAAAGAGCATCAATTTAAAACAGAGATGTGGAAAAATTTCTTGAGCCAGAGTCTGCGGAACCTGTTGCCACAGGTGACTGTGGAAGCGAGATCGATGGGTGTACTTAAGGCAGAGATTGACTGGTATTGAATTAGTCAAGCATCAAGGGTTATAGGGAGAAGATTGGAGAGTGGGGCTGAGCGGAAAGATGGATCAGCTCATGATTAGAATGACAGAGTGGACACTATGGGCCAATTGGCCAACGTCTGCTCTTACAATATATCTTGTAATGTGAACGTTTCCATGCCAACCAAACCAGCCCCATTTGTCTGCATTCAGCCCATATTCCTCTAAGCCCTTCCTGTCTTTTGAATGTTACAATTGTCACCACCTCTCTTCTACTGAAAAATTATTCCATACACCCAGCAGTCCTGTGTGAAAAAGTCATTCTGATTCCCTTTAAATCTTTCCCCTCTCTCCTTAAATCTATGCCCTTAATTTTAACTTTCCTATCCATGGAAGGAGTGGTAACCTTTCACCTTATTCCCCCATAATTTTATAAACCTCTATAAAGTCCCCCTCAGCCTCCTGCGCTCTAGGGAGAAAAGACCCAAGTTATATGTCCTCTCCTAATTGAAATTTACCAAACCCTGTAACATTCTTGTGAATCTTACTTTCATCCTTTTGGGTTTAACAATATCTTTCCTATAGCTGGGTGACCAGAACTGCACATAATTCTTCAAGTGTGGACTCATCAATATCTTGTCGAGTTGTAATATGATATTCCTGCTCCAGAACTCCATGTCCTGACCGATGAAATCTCCTACCATCAAGACAATTGGCCAGCTCACTCTACATGCCAGGCCTTCCAGACTAGCCTATCAAGTTGGATCTTGTCAAAATTCCATGTAGATAACATCCATTCTCAGTCCTCTTGGCTACCTCCTCTAAACATTCATGAGACAAGAATTTTCAAGCACAAAACCACACTGACAGTCTACTCAGTGGTTAGAGCACTGGCCTTGTAAACCAGGTGTTGCAAGTTCGTTCCTTACTGGGGCTTAATTTCTGTGAGGGGCACTTGACAAAGTGGCACATCTCTGTTTTCCTTACGGTAGACAAAGTTAAAGAATTTCATGTATGTTACATTTACCTTTATCTAATCAGTTCTCACCTTTCCAAATGCAAACACATCCTACCTCTCAGAATCCACTCCAATAATTTACCCATAACTGATGTTACGTTCACAAGCCTGTGGTTCCCAAGCTTATCCTTATAGCCTTTTTCAAATAAATGTACAACATTAGCCACTCTCCAGTCTTCCAGAACCTCACCCATGTCTATTGATGATGCAAAGACCTTTGACAGGGATCCTGAAATTTCTTTCCCAGTTTCGTCTAATGCTATTGTTACACCAGATCAGGTCCTGGAGATTTAACTACCTTAATGCATTTTAAGATCTCCAGTTTCTGTAATGTTGTTTCTCCCCAGGACATCACTATTTGCTTCCCTGAGTTCACTGGTCGTAAATATAAGTGAGCAATATAGATGACCTCACCTACCTCCTGCAGCTCCACATATCGACAACCTTGTTGAGCTTTAAGTTGCCTATTTAATCTTTTACTTTTAATATACGTAGAAATCTCTTGGGATTCTCCTTAAGCTTATTTGCCATGACCATCTCATAACACCTTTTTACCCTCTTGAATGAACTCTTAAATCCTCTATTCTGCTCAGAGAATTCCTTCAATTTCAGCTGTCTGCACTGACATCTACCTTCTTTCTCTCAATCAAACCCTCAATATCTCTAGTAAAAGCATAATGCTGGGAAACCTCAGCAGGTCAGACAGTGTACTTTATATAGCAAAGATCTTTCTTTTCTTTGGCTTGGCTTCGCGGACGAAGATTTATGGAGGGGGTAAAAAGTCCACGTCAGCTGCAGGCTCGTTTGTGGCTGACCAGTCCGATGCGGGACAGGCAGACACGATTGCAGCGGTTGCAAGGGAAAATTGGTTGGTTGGGGTTGGGTGTTGGGTTTTTCCTCCTTTGCCTTTTGTCAGTGAGGTGGGCTCTGCGGTCTTCTTCAAAGGAGGCTGCTGCCCGCCAAACTGTGAGGCGCCAAGATGCACGGTTTGAGGCGTTATCAGCCCACTGGCGGTGGTCAATGTGGCAGGCACCAAGAGATTTCTTTAGGCAGTCCTTGTACCTTTTCTTTGGTGCACCTCTGTCACGGTGGCCAGTGGAGAGCTCGCCATATAATACGATCTTGGGAAGGCGATGGTCCTCCATTCTGGAGACGTGACCCATCCAGCGCAGCTGGATCTTCAGCAGCGTGGACTCGATGCTGTCGACCTCTGCCATCTCGAGTACCTCGACGTTAGGGGTGTGAGCGCTCCAATGGATGTTGAGGATGGAGCGGAGACAACGCTGGTGGAAGCGTTCTAGGAGCCGTAGGTGGTGCCGGTAGAGGACCCATGATTCGGAGCCGAACAGGAGTGTGGGTATGACAACGGCTCTGTATACGCTTATCTTTGTGAGGTTTTTCAGTTGGTTGTTTTTCCAGACTCTTTTGTGTAGTCTTCCAAAGGCGCTATTTGCCTTAGCGAGTCTGTTGTCTATCTCATTGTCGATCCTTGCATCTGATGAAATGGTGCAGCCGAGATAGGTAAACTGGTTGACCGTTTTGAGTTTTGTGTGCCCGATGGAGATGTGGGGGGGCTGGTAGTCATGGTGGGGAGCTGGCTGATGGAGGACCTCAGTTTTCTTCAGGCTGACTTCCAGGCCAAACATTTTGGCAGTTTCCGCAAAGCAGGACGTCAAGCGCTGAAGAGCTGGCTCTGAATGGGCAACTAAAGCGGCATCATCTGCAAAGAGTAGTTCACGGACAAGTTTCTCTTGTGTCTTGGTGTGAGCTTGCAGGCGCCTCAGATTGAAGAGACTGCCATCCGTGCGGTACCGGATGTAAACAGCGTCTTCATTGTTGGGGTCTTTCATGGCTTGGTTCAGCATCATGCTGAAGAAGATTGAAAAGAGGGTTGGTGCGAGAACACAGCCTTGCTTCACGCCATTGTTAATGGAGAAGGGTTCAGAGAGCTCATTGCTGTATCTGACCCGACCTTGTTGGTTTTCGTGCAGTTGGATAATCATGTTGAGGAACTTTGGGGGACATCCGATGCGCTCTAGTATTTGCCAAAGCCCTTTCCTGCTCACGGTGTCGAAGGCTTTGGTGAGGTCAACAAAGGTGATGTAGAGTCCTTTGTTTTGTTCTCTACACTTTTCTTGGAGCTGTCTGAGGGCAAAGACCATGTCAGTGGTTCCTCTGTTAGCGCGAAAGCCGCACTGTGATTCTGGGAGAATATTCTCAGCGACACTAGGTATTATTCTATTTAGTAGAATCCTAGCGAAGATTTTGCCTGCAATGGAGAGCAACGTGATTCCCCTGTAGTTTGAGCAGTCTCATTTCTCGCCTTTGTTTTTGTACAGGGTGATGATGGTGGCATCACGAAGATCCTGAGGCAGTTTACCTTGGTCCCAACAAAGCTTGAAAAACTCATGCAGTTTGGCATGCAGATACATAATCAGCATCTTGGGCCTGAGCCGTTCATGATTTGATAAACCCAAATATGGGTGCATGTCTACATTTTGCCCATATCTTGATGAGGATATATACCTTTGCTATAAAAAGTGTTCTGTTTGACCTGCTAGGTTTCTCCAGCATTGTGTATTTAGACCAATCACAATGTCTGCAGATTTACTCTCGCCTCAATATTTCTGTTCACCCGGGGTTCCCAAATCCTGCCTGCCTTACA
Source organism: Narcine bancroftii (assembly GCF_036971445.1). Taxonomy (NCBI): domain Eukaryota; kingdom Metazoa; phylum Chordata; class Chondrichthyes; order Torpediniformes; family Narcinidae; genus Narcine; species Narcine bancroftii. The sequence goes on from NC_091476.1 coordinate 131,180,309, forward strand.
CTTCTTTCAAACAGGAGATGGAATTCCTAAACTTTCCCCATCTCTCTTTTCTAAGCCTCCCATTTACCAGACACCTTTCACCTGCAATCAGCCTCTTCATTTGTACTATCTGCAAATACTATATGGACTATCTACATATCATTTGAGAAAACTCTCTGGACACATTTTGATAAATTTGGACTGTTGGAATTCCAGTCACTATGAGGGATGTTGGTATCTCCTACTCTACATAGGTATGTTTGTCTCTCTCCATTGAAGCTCCATTGACCTGCCAAGTGTTTCCAGCTCTGTTCTGTTTCTTTTGATTTCAAATTTCCACCATCTGCAGATTTGATTGTCTCTGATCAGTGGTGACTTTACCTCCTCGAATATTATGCCATGTCCTGGTGAATCGTACTGATTCCTCTTCTTTAAACTGAGATGCAGTTGCTATCAAATTATTTTGTTTCCTGCGTTTATTTTGAAGGTAAATGCCACAGAGCAAATGACCGCAACCAATGATTACCAACTTAGTTTTTATATGCAAATTTTGTAGTTCGTTTGCAGAAATGTGAATAAAGGAGCTTGGTAGTTTTCTACTTGGGGCTGCTGCCATCTCACCCCACTTCCCTCTCACCCTGCTGCCCTCTCACCTTACTGCCTTCAAACCCTACTGCCCTCTCACCCTGCTGCCCTCTCACCCTGCTGCCCTCTCACCCTGCTGCCCTCTCACCCTACTGCCCTCAAACCCTACTGTCCTCAAACCCTACTGCTCTCTCACCCTGCTGCCCTCTCACCTTGCTGCCCTCTCACCCTGCTGCCCTCTCACCCTACTGCCCTCAAACCCTACTGCCCTCTCACCTTGCTGCCCTCTCACCCTGCTGTCCTCTTACCTCATTGCCTTCCCACCCTGCTGCCCTCTCACCCCACTGCCCTCTCACCCTGCTGCCATCTTACCCCTGCCCTCCCACCCTGCTGCCCTCTCTCCCTATTACCCTAAATCCACTGCCCTCTCAACCTGTTGCCCTCTTTCTCTACTGCCCTCTTTTTGTACTGCCCTGTCACCCTATTGCCCTTTCAACCTGCTGCCCTCTCACTCTACTGCCCTCCCACCCTGCTGCTCTTTCACCCTACTGCCCTCACCCTACTGGCCTCTCATCCAACTTCCCTCTCACCTGACTGTCCTCTCATCCCACTATCCTCTCACCCTACTGCCCTCTCATCTTGCAAGCTGGATAAATGGTTGGAAGCATAACAATGGAGAATGCTGGAATCAGGAAATAATAGGCTGGGTAGCGTTAGGTCTGCTTTGTTCATGAATGAGTGAGACAAACACCAGGCTGAGTCGAAATCAGGGTTCTTTGTTCTTTATTACCGGATTGTAACACTTGCGACTAAACATGTTAGTCGGAGAATGCATTCTGCCGTTATCAGCAAAATGGTGATTTTTTATACCCTTGGATATGTGCTTAGAACATCATCATATCATTACTTGTCCAATGACTAAAACTGTTGCTATCCTTTCCCTGCTAGCTTCCTGCCTCTCAATCCATCAATGTCTCTCTTATCTTGTAAGTACAAGGATGCATTCACATCTTGTTACTGCCCCGTACATTCCCATCTCATGATGTTTTACCTAACAGGAGTACAAGGACACCTCCCCTTCTTGTTACAGCCTTGTACAGGGTAACTCCCTACACATTCCCATCTCATGATGTTTTACCTTACAATCCCTCCTTTGTCCTCTTTAGAGGACAATCTCGCCCTGACTATGCTACCACCGCGTTACATTAGTTCGCCTATTATTGCCAAGCTCTATACGGGTTCTGTTCACAGGGTAGTTCGGCTGGTGGGCGAGGGCTCCCCCAACCCTCCTTTGCGTACACCCCCCATCCGTCACCCCGATCCCATTGCCCGTTTACAAGTTTCATCCCATTTGCCCCCAAGCAAAAAACTAGCTACTCCCCGTACATTAGTAAATTCCCAAGTTAACATATGGTCTACAATCTAATTCATAATACTTGTTCTACAATCTGATTAATAATGTTTGTGTTACAATCAATGTTATAATATTTGTTCTACAATCAAGGTTATAATATTTAGGTTACAAGCAAGGTTAAAATTATATGTGTAACAATCTAATTCACAATCCCTCCTTCCCATCACATTCCCCTTCAGACTCCAGATCGATCTCAGCAACTTTCTCCGCCTCCTGTAATGTGAGATAGTCTTGCTCCACAGCCTGCACAGCTTGATATTTCGGAGGCAGTTCATCACGGTCAGCAAAGGCTTTCTCTATGGTCCTCGTGACCAGCGTTCATATTTTTGAGTTCCCCGTCCCGTGATCAGTAATGGGCATTGATATCTCAATTTTGGGGATTTCTGCTCCTTCTTTACTCTTGTCATGCATTTATTTATCCCACCTTGTTCTGACTCTTCTTCGTCACTGTCACTGTCCCTATCAGCTTCCAATGTCTCAGGGTCAAAGGTATATTGGTCACGTTCATCTCTAAGATAATCTTTTCGGCCATAGTTTAGTTGTTTCACATCTTTCTCTTTTGTCCTAACTATGTCCAGGTAGGCATGTCTATTTTTCTCCCTCCCGAGTCTTTTCCTTCTACTTTCCTCCCATGGTGGATCGTATCTCGTTTCCTCATCTGTACTACACTTTTCGTCCTTTACTCCTATTACCATTCCTTCAGCTTTAATTTCTCCTGACAGTGTTGTAGTTATCTTTTCCACTTCCTTAAATACACCTACCATTAATTCTTTTTGATCCTCACTGATCTGCCCCAGCACATTAATATCTCTGTTTAAGTTTTTAATGTTATCCTGAACCTTTTTCATGTTCCATTTCTGTATCTCTAACTCCTTTTCTATTTTCTTGGACTCCAGAGGGGTCTCTACATCTATTACTCCCCCTTCTATTTTTATTAAAGGGGCCTGTACCTCGTCTGATGTGTCCCTATTCCCGAGGTTCTTGTCACACTCCAGTGTCTCAATATCTGGATATAAGGGACGTGACTCCAGGATCCCATCTGGGGTGCCAGGGGCACCTTTTGACGCCACATATGTATAGGGCGGGGGGTCTACAAGCTATTTCTACAGGGGCCATAATAGGTGGGTTATCAGGGAGACCAAATTCTTCGAATATAGCTAGGACATCGCGGTACTGCATCTCCTTGTCTCTCACCCTCTTTTTTGCTGACTCGCGATTAAAGATTTTGTTTTCTGTGTCCCGTTTTGTTTCTTCCAGCTTGTCTAAGACTCTACGTTTTAAAATTTTTTTTTCTCACCTGTCAGGAACATCTCAGTGCCCCCGGGTAACCAACCCCTCTTCCTCCAGCGGTCTACACATTTTCGGAGCATTTTTTGTTTTTCCAATGCCGCATTACTGGTATTTCGCTCCTCTAATTCCTGATTAATTTCCTTAATAACTTGGTCAAAAGTCTTAGCAGGCAACTGTACAGCCATAGCTGCGGGACCGCTTTCTAATGCCTGTTTTAATTTAGGTTTTTGTCCGTTTAGGGGATCTATGTCAACGAAAATTGCTTTTAAAAATGTCTCCTTGCAAGCTGGATGACTAATATCTTTTAAAAGAACAGTCTCTAAGTCTTGTCCTCCAATTGACTTCAGACTGTCCTGTATACTCTGATTGCTCGTTTTCCACTCTCTGTTTTCCCAAAGGGGTCTGAAAGTTAAATTACAACTAGAAAACCAAATATTTGGGCTATACTTTTGTCCTGTTTCCCTGTACCAATCTATGAATTTACGTAACTTTATCTCCTTGGTGATGTTGGGAATACCCTCATTTAACTTATCAAAAGTATTTCGAATAAACTGGGTGTCTCTTAGGAGTTTGTCAACTTTTTCATTAATATCTCCTACCTGATCCGGACACAGCTGTCGCAGCCTTCTGTCGTCGTTCTTGTTCACCAGGCAGGCGTCCCTGAGTACTTTTTTTGTTGTCTCAAGGTCTCTAGTGTTTGCTGTGGTATTCCACCACGGCGAATTGGGGAAATAAATTCTTAACTTCTCAAGTGTACAGACATTATCATACCTACCGGACATTTATAAGTCAGTCTCTCAGATACAATTGAGGCCAATAAGCCTGAACCTTTGTTTTCTTTCAAAGCCCAACCTTCACGTGGGAGATTTCTCCTCTTAATAACCAGTTTAGGGCAGAAAACTCAGGTCCTCAATTGTTTATAGACCACCTTCTCACTCTATTGGACTTTGCAACGACACAATAAAGACTTTTAAACTCTAGTAGTTTCTTGCGAAGCACTTAATAAATGTCATTCAAACACCTTAAGGACTTTTATCTTGTCTGTAATCACTTACGTGTTACAATCCTGGCATGCGACCTTCAATTGTGGTCGTCTAATTTGTCCGATCTCCAGTTCTTACTGACAATCATAAAGATTTTAAAAAAATAAGAGAATTTTGTTAAAACAGGCTTCTCTGGACCTTTTTATCAGCCGGCTGAGATGATTGTCAGAAAAAACAGAAACCGTCGTCCAGTGTTCACTCACCCATCACGTCGGGGTCACCAAATTGTTAGGTCTGCTTTGTTCATGAATGAGTGAGACAAACACCAGGCTGAGTCGAAATCAGGGTTCTTTGTTCTTTATTACCGGATTGTAACACTTGCGACTAAACATGTTAGTCGGAGAATGCATTCTGCCGTTATCAGCAAAATGGTGATTTTTTATACCCTTGGATATGTGCTTAGAACATCATCATATCATTACTTGTCCAATGACTAAAACTGTTGCTATCCTTTCCCTGCTAGCTTCCTGCCTCTCAATCCATCAATGTCTCTCTTATCTTGTAAGTACAAGGATGCATTCACATCTTGTTACTGCCCCGTACATTCCCATCTCATGATGTTTTACCTAACAGGAGTACAAGGACACCTCCCCTTCTTGTTACAGCCTTGTACAGGGTAACTCCCTACACATTCCCATCTCATGATGTTTTACCTTACAGTAGTGAGAAACACAAGGGGGATGGGGTTGAGGGACAGAATCGACGTACAAAGGTCTGGAGCATCTGAATGAACAGAGGGACGGCCAGGGAGAGATGAATTTACCACTGGGGCCCTTCAACATATTAATCTGCACAATAATGAAAGAAAAGAAAAAAGGAATTTGAATTGGAAAACAAAGAATCTTCAATGTAACATCTCAAAGGAAAAAGGCAAACATGCATTCACATAGCATCTTTTATAGAAGACCTCCCAACACTTCCCAAATGATAAAGTTTAGTCTTCAATGATGGAGAGAAAAACACAGACCTAATATTTCTGGCCAAAAACCCCTAATCAATAACCGTGAAATTTTAACTCTTTCCTTCTCCAAAGATTTGTGTGAAGGTTAACATTCAAGATATTTTTATTGTCAGGTAACAGTACAGAACATACAGAACAATAACACGCAAAATTGCCTTCTGCCTGCTGTAAGTCAGACAAAGTGTTGCTCAGTGCCCCTTACAGTATGAGAGAAAGAGAAGCAAAAGAGAGCCCCTTCAGAGTCACTGAGTGTCCGTGAATATCCCTCCAGTGCTCCCACAGCCTCCACAGCCACAGACTCCCGTTCAAACCTGAGCCTTTAAGAGCCTTTCTTACTCTCAGCACCCTCGCAAATCCCAGCTCCAACACCTGGTTCCCAGCAGTCAGTTTCCAGGAGCCCACACCCCGTGCAGGTCCTCCAACCATCAAATCACTTGTAGCCTCTATGGGTCCCTTAGATGCTGAGCCCTTTGCTTATCCACCACCATGATCACCATCCTGTATGGTCTTCTCCTCTGCTTCTCCTTCTAAACAAGGGATGCTTTCCGCTTCTGGATTTCTCCCTGATGTCTGCAATCCCTGCTGCTGAGCACAGGTGCTGCCATCTTGGACATTGACCTGTGGTTGCAGAATTTTACTTACAAACATCGTCAGTTCCATTAACAGGCTGTTTAAAGCCTGCACGGAGTCACTGGCATTAGGATTGGGTGGTTGAACCAATGATTGTACTAAATTGGAGCAATGGTTGAAAAAAGAATCAACACTTTAGATGCCTCTTTTTTAAAACAACAATTCACAAGAAAACATAATGCTCGACTAGTTTAGAAAGCTGACAGAAGCGTACAGGAGGGAGATAGCTCAGCTCTTTGAGTGGTGTCATATCAACAATCTTGCGCAAAACCAAGGATATGATTGTGGACTTCAGATGGAAGTCAGGGGAACACATCCCAGTCCTTATCAAGGGCTCCTTAGTGGAGAGGGGCAAGAACTTCAAATTCCTACTAGGATCTGTCCTGGAGCCTCCATGTTCATGGAATCATGAAGAAGGCTCACCAGCAGCCATACTTTGTGAGGTGTTTGAGGAAATTCGGTGTGTCACCGAAAGCTCTCATAAACTTCTACAGGTGTATCATGGAGTGCATTTTGACTGGTTGCATCACTGCCTGGTATGGAGGCGCAAAACTCTCAGGACAAGAATAAACTCCAGAGGGTTATTAACTCGGCCTGCAACATCACAGGCACCAGACTTCACTCCATCGAGGACATCTACATGAGGCAGTGTCTTAAAAAAGCAACCTCTATCCTCAAAGACCCCCACCACCCAGGCCAGGTCCTCTTCACTCTGCTATCATCAGGGAAAAGGTACAGGAGCCTAATGACAAGCACTCAGCGGTACAGGGCCAGCTTCTTTCCTGTTGCCATCAGATTCCTGAATGATCGATGAATCAAAGACACTGGCTTACTTTTTGCACACTCCTATTTTAATTTTTTTATCTTTTTATATATTATTGTTGTAAGATGGTTCATAATATGAATGTTTGCTCTGTGATGCTGCCGCAAAACATTGAATTTCATGACTTGCACATGACAATAAATTCTGATTCTGATTCTGAGATGCATCAATTATTTACCCAATGAAAGCCTCTCTCCTGATAACATGTATCTCATGAACCTTGGTGGGCTGGGTTTAGAAATATGCTGCTGTTGTTACTTGAGTGACAGAATTTAACCTTTTTAGTTCTGCTTCGAGACCCCAAATACATTGTTTTCTTAATGATAGTAAATAAACTGATAACCCAAGTCTCTGGAAGAGTAGCTCCCTGAGTTTGAAAGCTGGGAAAGTGGAAGGACAGAGGTGCTCATTGGTAAAACCCTTGGGGGTTTCCATCACCAGTCGATGTCATTAACAGTATAACCTGGAGAGAGTTTCATGGGCATCTCCCTGCCCACTCATTACAAGTAAGGCTTGATAGTTTGCTGACTAGTCAAGTCAAATCAAGTCAAGTTTATCTCCTCTGATTGCACAAGTACAACCTGAGGAAACAGAATTCTCTGGTCCTCGGTGGAAAACACACATACACACAATGAGTCAAAACACCGATATAGACAAACAATACATGTTGAGGACATGTTTATCTATACAATAAATAAAAAAATAAATATATATGACTGTCGGATGGTTAGTGCGAGCAGGTCCTTTGGTCATTCAGCATGCTTACTGCCCATGAGAAGAAGCTGTTCCTCAGCCTGGTGGTGCTGGCTCTGATACTCCTGGATCTCCTGACAGGAGCAACTGAAAGATGCTATGGGTGGGGTTGAACCATGGAAGGGATTCTCACCTCAATAATTTTGCACTCCCTCTTCAGACAACAATCCTGGTAGATCACATAAATGGAGGGGGGTGTGGATCCTCTCTTCCACTCTTATGATCCGTGGATTGGCTGCCAATCCATTTCTCTGCAGTTATGATGCTACACTATGATGTATCCGGCCAAGACACTCTCAAAATAGCTCCTGTAGAAGGTTGACATAATGGTGTCTGGTTGCCTTGGCCACTTCACTCTTCCTGAAAGTGCAGTTGTCCTTCCTGACAAGTGAGGAGATGTTGTGAATCCACAGTCGGTCCCTAGTTAAGTGAACTCCAAGGAACTTGGTTGTTCTCCACTCTCTCTACTATGGAGTTATTAATATGCAGCAGAGAGTGGTCGTTCCTGGTACTCCTGACATAATCCTTCATCTTGTCCATATTGAGACTCAGGTTGTTACTTTTGCACCATACCATGAGATTTTCTATCTCTTCTCTGTAATGGGACTTATCATTGTTGATGAGGCCAACTATTGTTGTGTCATCTGCAAACTCGATGACATTATTGGAGCTGGATCTGGCGATGCAGTTATGGGTCAAAAGCGTGAACAGGAGTGAGCTGAACACACAGTTCCCTGAGGTGCGCCAGTACTCAGTGTGATGGTGCTCGACGTTCAGCTACTGACCCAGACAGACTGAGGTCCTTCTATTAGGAAGTCCAGAATCCAGTTGCAGAGAGGGGTGTTGCTGGAATCACAACCCAGCCTAATCATGGCCAGATTCCACACGTCTCTGTTAGATTCTTCCATAGCAATTAGGTAGCCAGTTGTCCCTTCCTAATGGCTATGATGAAGCTGGGGAAACAGTCCCTGATGTATCCTGGCAATTACGTATACAATTGGCATTGTCTTTCCTTGCAAGTTAATGATTTAAATACTTGAATGTATAGAATTTAATCCTATAGTTGCTTTCTGGCAAGGATACAGTCAATAGTAGAAGGCCTTCAAAGGCAAAATTTTGAGAGTTCAGAGTTTGCATGTTCCTGACAGGATTAAAGGCAAAGTTACCAGACACAGGGAACCTTGGTTTTCGAGGGATATTGCTGATCTGGTTAAGAAAAAGAGAGAGGTGTAAAGCAGGTAAAGGCAACAAGGAGCAAATGAGGTGCTAGAAGAGTATAGAAAATGTAAGAAAATAGTTTAGAAGGAAATCAGGAAGGCAAAAAGAAGACATGGGGTTGCTTCGGCAGATAATGTGAGGTAAACCCAAAGGGTTTCTACAAGGTTGTTAAGAGTAAAAGGATAGTAAGGGACAAGATCAGAGTGGCCATCTACGTGTGGATCCTCACGAGATGGGGGAGATCCTGAACAGTTTTTTTTTGCATCAGTATTTACTCAGGAAACAGGGATGGTGTATAAGGAAGGAAGGGAAACAAACAGAAGTGTCATGGAACATATAGAGATAAAGAGGAGGAGGTGCTTTCTGCTTACAACAAATAAAAGTAGTTAAATCCCCTGCGCCTGACATGATCTTCCCTCGGACCTTGAGTGTAGAAATTACAGGAGCCCTGGCAGAAATATTTAAAATGTCCTTAACCACAGGTGAGGTGCCGGAGGATTGGAGGGTAACCTCTTGTTGTTCTGTTGTTTAAGAAAGGGTCCAAAAGAAAACCAGAAAATTACAGGCTGGTGAGTCTGACGTCAGTAACAGGTAAATTATTGGAGGGAGTTCTGTGAGATCAGATATACAAATATTTGGACAGCCAAGGGTTGATTAAGTATAGTCAACATGGATTTGTACATGGTAGGTCATGTTTAATGAATCTTATCGAGTTTTTCAAGGAGGTTACCAAGAAAGTAGATGAAGGAATGGCTGTAGATGTTGTGTACATGGACTTGACAAGGTCCCACATGGGAGGGTAGTTCAGAAGGTTCAGACACTAGCTATCCATGGAGAGGTTGTAAACTAGATTCAAAATTGGCTGAATGGGAAAAGACAGAGAGTGGTCGTGGATGATTGCTTCTCAGACTGGAGACTTATGATTAGTGGTGTGCCTCAGGGATCGGTGCTGGGACCATTGTTGTTTATTGTCTATATCAATGATATGTGTGATAATAAGGTAAATTGAATCAGCGTTTGCTGATGGCACTAAGATTATGGTGTTGTGGACAGCGTGAAAGGCTTTCCAGCTGGAAAAATGGGCCAGTGAATGGCAGATGGAATTTAAACATGAGGTGTTGAATTTTGGAAAGACAAACCAAGATAGGACATCCACAGTAAATGTTAGAGCACTGAGAAGTGAAGAGGAACAAAGGGATCTGGGAATACTGATACATAATTCTCTGAAAGTGGCATCACAGGTAGATAGGGTTTAAAGAAAGCTTTTGGCATCTTGGCTTTCATAAATCAAAGTATTGAGTATAAGAGTTGGGATGTTATGGTGAGGTTGTATAAGACATTGGTGAGGCCAAATTTGGAGTATTGGGTGCAGTTCTGGTCACCTAACTACTGGAAGGATATCAGCAAAATTGAAAGAGTGTAGAGAAGATTTACTAAGATGTTGCTGGGTCTTTATTCCTTGGAGTGAAGAAGAATGAGGGGAGATTTAATAGAGGTTTATAAAATTGAGGGGTATAGATGGAGTAAATGTGAGTAGGCTCTTTCCACTTAGATTAGGAGAGATAAATACAAGAGGACATGGCTTTAGGGTGAAAGGGAAAGGTTTAGGAGGAACATTAAGGGGAACTTCTTCACTCAGAGAATGGTGGGAATGTGGAATGAGCTTCCATCTACCATGGTAAATGTGGGCTCACTCTTAAGTTTTAAGAATAAATTGGATAGATACATGGATGGGAGTGGCTTGGTTGGTTATGGACTTGCAGAATAATGCTTTGGGACAGACTAGAAGGGCTGTAGTATTCAATGGTTCAAAATGATTCAAAGCTTGATAACCAGGGAGTATTGACAAAGATTGTCAAAGATTCCTCTCAGGGAACCAGTCAATCAGAGAAGAGGGTGATTATCTTCCATTCCACCTCCAGCCCTTCTCAGCTGTGATCCACAGATGAAGCAATTGGTGTTTGTTGCCTATGTGGATGGATTACACATGGTTCTGCTACTTCCACCGTGGGCCTCCTCCATTTGAGCATCAGTGAGTCCCCTGGTCAATAAGGTTCCCAAAGATGACTTTGAGAATATTCTTAAAATGCTTTCATTGTTCCAGAGTGAGAGTTCTTTTACCGTGGCAGAAGTCAGACCAGAGTGCTGGATCTGGGGATTGGATCAGAGCGGCAGGTGACATGGTGGGAACTGGCCGAGTGTGATAGGAGATGCAGCGCTGGGGATGTTGGGTTGGGGGAGGACACTGCCATTTGTTAATCTGTCCTGTAAACTGACACCTTAAGCAATGCCTGACGTTCATTCTCTCACTGTCCCCCATTACCTGGACTCCTTAACCAGGGAAACACACCTAGCCCAGCAAATTATGAAGAGTTTTAATGTGATCTCCTCATATCCTTCTTACTGCAGAAGAGTACAGCCTTGAAGTGGAGACAGAACACAGCTATCTGTGGGAGGGGGGGTGTAGATCGACAGCTCTTGTGAGGAGCCAGAACTGTGTCATTTATCCAAATCTTCATTTTCTTTCTCTTCATCTGGTGGTTCCACAAATGTGAAATTCTTCTGGCCCAAAGGAGGGACAATGAGGATGTCTGGTCTGGGATCGCAGGGTGTGTCAGTGGTTGCATTGGGTGGCTATTGAGAGCTGTGTTAGCTGTGGCTGTGACTGTTCCAGTCCAACTTCTGGACTGAGGTGAAGTGATTGGAAACAAGCATCATTGCTCAGAACCCTGGGGCAGGTTGGGTTGGACTAGTGAGGTGCTGGAATATGCAACACTACATCACCTCTTTTCCACTCCATTCACCTTTACATTTCTCTGATATTTCTAAGCAACAAAGAAAGAGGCCATTCAGCTAATTGAACCTATGCTGGCTTTCGGAGCAATCCTATCTATCCAAAACACCCTATTATATCCCAGTGACTCATCCCCTCTGACTGACCATGATCTGGAGGTACAGGAGACCAGACGCAGGAATCTGGAGCAATAAACAAGCAACTGGAGGAGCTCATCAGGTCAGGCCACATCTATGCTGGGGGAACAAGGAGGGAATTGCCAGCGTTTATTTTGATGATAAGTTCAAACCTGAAATATTTACCATTCCTTTTGCCTCACTGATGTTGAGCGACCTGCTAAGCTCCTCCACAAGTTGTCCCTCAACTCCCCTGATTCTCTCTCCACCCAATGACACGGGGGTAATCAGAACTTCTGCATTGTGGGAATCTGGAGGACTTCAGTCAGACCTGCATTTGAGAACATGCAAATGCCATACTGACAGTGTCAATGATCAGGGCTGAGCTGGGGTCGCTGGTGACGTGAGACCGCAGCACTACCTGCTGCAGCAACACTTTGGAATAGGGTTGCTGGCAGGCATTAGCAAGGGTGCAAGCTCAGGAAGCAATGTGAGCCCACTCCTCAGATAGAGTAGCTTCATAGCAAGGGAATGCTATGTTAACACCTCCTGAATATATAACTTGAGAAGTAGAGAATCTATCACTTTTCCTCACAACAAAATTTTACGCTCATGATTATTGCATAGCAATATGACTCTCCTGCAGGCATTTATTTTCTCTTTCATTGTATGTAATGTTTACTGGAGCATTCTGTCTTGCAAGTCAATGAAGACTGTGCACACATTGAAGATAATCATGTTTAATGAGCCATTGCATCTGAAAGATACAATATCCCAGAGAAATCACTGGGGTATGATGTGGAGTGTTACAGAATACCCCTCAGATGGACGTTTCATCTGGGAATGGCTGGCTGGCAATGATAAACTCAGTGTTTACAGAACTGTCATCGTCTGTCCAGCTCCTCCTAAAAATAGCTCATCATAGGTTTACCATAAATATTCGTATATAATGTGTTTCATGTATAATTTTTGAGGGGAAAAAGGGAGAAAAATTTTACCCCGTGTATAATATGACCCCTCTCCCCTTGCCCGCCTGTTCACACTGGCATCTCTCCCCCCCCCTCGCCAGCCCGAGTCACGCTGACGTCTCTCTCCCCCTCGCCTGCTCAATTTGCACTGCCATCTCTCTCCCCCGCCCAACCTAGTTGTGCTGCCGTCAATGTAGGCAGCTGCTGATAACCTTAGTGATCATTAAACCTGACAGAAAAAATTGTTAAAATAATAACCTCGTGTTTGAGTTTGAATTTCGATACAAAATTTTTTGCATTATACAAGAATATTTACTGTAAGTTATTTTCAGTCTCTATAAAATGTTGAATTAAGCATATTATTGATAATATTTTGTTTCCAATTGAAGCTATTGGTGTACATTTTATTATGGATCCTTGACCTACATTTTCATTAGATTTGGAAGAGACGTCAAAACAGATCACACTGGACAAAGTCAAGCAGTAGCTAACATCTGTGGAGGGACAAACAGGGCTAATGTTTTAGCTCCAGAACCCTTCGTCAGAACTGGGACTGAGAATGGGTTTCAGGTCGCATAGAGGGCTGTGATAGGACAAAGGGGCCAGGCTTGTCTTGGATATGAGCTGTTAATAAAGTCAGCAGATTAAAGAAGAAAGTTAGGGTTACTCAGGGCAACCCAACAACCCCCCCCTCCTCCCTTATTGAAGATAATCTGTCCATCCTGGCCCATCCTCCTTAACGCTTTGTCTCTGTTCCAACCTCAATGAAGGGTCTTCGACCTGAAACACCTGCATATTTTTTCTCCGTGGATCCTGAGTATTTCCACTATCTTTTGTTTTTTTTTCAGGTTTCCAGCATCTGTACATTTTATTTTGATTTGCAGAACTAAAGGAGTATTTCAACAGCATTATTAAACCAAACCATAGTAACAGGATGGTGGCTCTGCCGGAGCTGCTGTAGCAGCAGCGCTGACGTTGGTGCGGACCAATGGGGAGCGAAGGAGTGCAGATGCAGTGCTCCCCGTGGGGTCCAGCCACCCAGTCGACTGCCATTGGCTCCACACGGGCTTTGAGCAGTCTGTTGATGGAGTCGTCGGTGGTTTTAGCTGAAATCCTGTGACCGCGGGTCTAGGCCCAAGATGGTGGCACCTATTAATCGGCAGCAGCCACGAGGGAAGCAGAGGGACTGGAGCAGGGCCCCAGAGGGCGGGAAGGTCACCACTCCCTGTCTGTGAAGGAGAAGCGGAGGAGATGACCTGCAGGGACGGTGACCACGGTGGTAAACTAGTGAGGGGGCTCTGCGGCTGAGGGACAGATGTATGTTGCGGGCTGCTACCGACTTGAGGTGAGAAATCTGTGGAAGCTGTGGGCTGCTGGGGACTGGCTCAAACTGGCTGGAGGGGTACCAGGTATCGGAAATGGGATGCGTGGAGGTACCGAGGGCACTGGAGGGTCCCTGACTGTGTCGGAGGTTCGGATCTGGAGCTCAGTTTATCGCTGATTTGGACTGGACTGTGTGGCTGCGGGGGCTGTGGAAGCACCGGAGGTGAATCTATGGACACTCGGTGACTCTGGGGGGACTCTCTTTTGCATCTCTCTCTGACTATAAGTCTGACTGTAAGGCTGTAAGAGGCACCTAGGAAATACCTGCCAGTGGTGAGTCTGTCTGCCTTGTAGCAGGCAAGGAGAAATTTCATGTAATATGACATCGTTTTATTACTATGATAATAAATTGAATCTTGAATCTTGAACCACCACTGCCTGGTCTCTCCATGTAACTGTTTCAACAGAAAGCAAGCATATTATTCCCCTTGTTTTTGACAACATTTATCCTCCACCAGCAGCACAAAAAGATTTTTTCTTTTGATTATTATATCTTTCCTGTTTGTGGGAGTTTGTTGAACAATAAATGGCTGCTGTGTCATCCCTATTTTGCTGTTTGTCATTGATGTACACTGGTGATTTCATTGCAAGTAGCCAGTGCAAGGAAATGATACAACTTGGCAAAATAAGAATGATTTTTAAAGCTTGGATGATTGATAATGCGTCTTGTCTACACAGAACTCTTACCCTCTCATATAGACATGAACGGGAGTGTTTTAGCAATCTAATTACTCGTGGCGCTGGATGTTGTATGTGTGATTTCATTGTTGGTTCCTGACTGAGTCAAAACCAACTGAGCAGGGCAGGCGTCTCCAGCAGACAGGGCAGACTGATGAATTTTAAAACTTGTATTCCATTTACAAGTTTGTGTTGTTTATTTGCTAAACCAGCCGCATTTCTATTTATTTGCGATGCATTGCCAAATGTTGATTTATATGTGTGTGTGTGTTTGTGTGTGTGTGTGTGTGTGTGTGTGTGTGTGTGTGTGTGTGTGTGTGTGTGTGTGTGTGTGTGTTGTGGTGTGTGTTGTGTTGTGTGTGTTGTGTTGTGGTGTGTTGAGTTGTGTGTGTGTGTGTTGTGTTGTGTTTGTGTGTGTGATCTGTTGTGTGTATGTGTGTGTGTGTTGTGTGTGTGTTGTGGTGTGTGTTGTGTGCTGTGTGTGTTGTGTTGTGTTGTGTGTTGTGTTGTGTGTGTGTGCTGTATTGTGTGTATGTGTGTGTGTGTTGTGTGTGTGTGCTGTGTTGCGTGTATGTGTGTGTGTGTGTGTGTGTGTGTGTGTGTGTGTGTGTGTGTGCATGCGCATGCTTTAACAGCATTACTCCACAGACAAGCATGTTTTTCTGGCACTAGCACATTCAGAGACATTCCAAGTGCATGGGGGATTATGGGGAATGAAGACAGCCATTGATCTTGCATTGAGCCACCACCACCACCGCCTGAGCGGGCCTGTTGTTTTTTGATTTCAGAGAATGGGTGAAAGCTACAAGTCATTGCAATTGTCTCACTGATGAGACAGCACCATAATTAAGACAGGATATCCTTGCATTGGAAGCAATGACAATACTTCCTGGAGTGAAGGGGTTGACTTCAGACAAGGGGGTGAACATGTCTGGCTTGTATTCAATGAGTTGTTGTGAGGGGCATCGGCAGAGCACATGATTCTCCTTGTGGGACAAACTGGTACCAAGGGCCCATCATTTACAAATTGAGACTTTCTGAAGTAAGATTGAGGAGGAATGTCCTCTCTGAGTCATGACACTGGAATTTTTTCAACCAGAGATATGTGAAGACAAAAGCATTGGGTCTCATGGTGGAGTCTGATGGACATTTGAACTAGGAGAACCAAGAGGTACAAGGTGAGGACAGGTCATGTCCAGGCTATCTTTGAATGGTGGAACTGTTTTGATGGACTGATTGGCTAACCCTACTCCTGCTTATTTTTGCTGGAATGTTCCTGTGTTTAAAGGAAAGTCAAGAATTGAAAATCATTTCGGTCTGGAGTCATAAAATGAAATTGGACTAACGAGGACCTTCATGGTTTCAACAAGAAACCTTCCCACATTAGGCTCTGGAAGAACAGCCCTGGCAGAACATTTTTTTCCAGACATTCTCTGTGTCTGGTTGTACATCACAAAGGACATGGTTTTGATGGACACTTCAAAGGGCTCATACATTATTTAATGCTTCTCAGGATCATCACAATCTTATTCAGTGATGTAGGCTTTAAGGTGATGTCTGTCCCTGATCTGTGAACAGAAGGACTGCAGGAGAATCGATGAATGAAATAAACAAGAATTGGCATGTTAGAAAGCCCCATGAATGCACCCTCTGAGTACTGAACAATTTCAAGCTGTATACAACCAGATTTTGACACTGAAATCGTTTGCCTGCTCCAGAGGAGTTTGTGATCATATCAAAAGAAAGGAACAAAGCAGCAAAAATATCTGGAATGGATCAGGCCCTAACTGAAAGGTCAGTGTGATAGTGGTCTTTCTTGCCTTAGACCAGGAGAGGTCTCTGAAATGTGGATGCTCAGAAACTTGAGCCTCCACTGCTACCCACTAATGAAGGCAGGTGCATTGTTCCTCAACATACCTTTTCTAAAGTCCACAATCTTCCTCTTGACAGCAAGATTGTTTTTCTGACACCACATGACCAGATTCTGGGTCACTGTGCTGTATTCTGACTCATCATTACCCTAGAAAAGTGGGGTCATCAGTGAATATGTAGATTATGTTGGAGCTGAACATGGTTATGCCATAAGAGGGGGAATAGACCAGGGGACTAAGCATGAAGCTTTGAGGTACCCCTGTACAGATGGTCAGTGAGGTTCTGGCCAATCCACTCTGATTGGGGTTTACTGATGAAGAAATTGAGGGTCCAGTTGGAAATGGAGGAAGAGAGTCCCTGATCCCTGATTTAAGAGGTGATTTATAAGGCATTGGAGTATTGTTTCATTTAAGAAAAGGCATGCTGACATTGGAGAGGGTTCTAAGGAGTTTCACTTGGATGATTCCAGAATGAAAGGGTTATCATATGAGGAACATTTGACAGCTCTTGGCATGTACTCATTGGAATTTAGGAGAACAAAAGGGGGGTGGGAGGGGGATCTCATTGAAACATTTCAAATGTGGAAAGACATGAACAGAGTAGATGTAGAAAGAGAGGACATGAGTTGAGAGTCAGAGGGTAAAAGTTCAGTGAGGGAGGACCTTTTTACTCAGAGAGTGATGGGTGTGTGGAATGAGCTTCCAGACAAAGTGGCGGAGACAGGCTCGATATTATTCAAGGAGAAGTTGGATATGTATACGGATGGGAAAGGAATGGAGGGTTATGGGTTGAGTGTAGGTCAGTTGGGTTAGATGGAAGTGGCCTGTTTCTAGGCTATAATTGTTCTATGGTTATATGGTGGGAGAGTCCAGGATAAGAGGGCACAACTTCAGGACTGAAGGGTGTCTGCTTAGAACAGCAATGCAGAGGAATTTCTTCAGCCAAAGGTGGTAAATCTGTGGAATTTGTTGCCACTGGTGGTTGTGGGGGCCAGGTCATTGGGTGTATTTAAGGGAGAGATTGATCGGGTTCTTGATTAGTCAGGGCCATAAAGGTCATGGTGAGAAGTTCGTCAGTGGGGTTGAATGGGGAAATGGATCAGCTCATGATTATATGGTGGGCCAGACTTGATGGGCTGAGTGGCCTATTTCTGCTTCAATGTTTTATGGTCTCACTTTGCTTTAGAATTCATATCAGAACATGGCAGCCTGGCACCTTCGTGACAAACTGGTCTCCACTGGGAGAAGTGTAAGGCACAAGCTGCCGTCAACTGCTGGCAGGCTGACAGCTCCACTCCCTGAATCCAGAATGAAGAATGAGCAGAGGGAGGAAGTTTCACCTTGCTGCAGAATCATTCCTGAAGAACTATAACTCCTCAGACTGAGCCAGGGGACAGTGGTTGACTGTAACCAAGAGCAAAGAAAGTAAGGAGTTTGAGGATAGATCCTTGGATTTTTCAGTCACATCTGACGATTCAATGAGGTAGAAACAGTGATGAAGAAAATAAAAATGACATTAGATATTATTTTAGTTCATTTATAGAGTGTCTGACAAGACCAGCGTTAATTGACCATTGCACCTTCCCTAGAGGTGGGGGTGGTAAGCCATCTACATTATCTGCTGAGGTGTTGCCAGGATGCAGACTAGTGGTGGATCCAGCAGCAATGAAAGCATGGCAACTTTGTCTAAGTTGGTGTGTGATTTGGCAGCCAGTGGTGGTGTTGGGGGGTGGGGGGTGGAGGGAAGGAGAGACAGAGAGGGTGATGCTCGCATCTACCTGATTTCAATGGTAGAGATTGTAGATTTGGGAGTAATGTAGAAAGAAGTTAATCTGACCTTCCAAGGTATCCATGTAAAAATTAACTTTATATTTTTTTCTTTACTGAAAGGTAAGAAGAAACCATTGTTATCTCCTTCTGTGGTCTAATTAGGCAGGATTCACAGCGAATGGGGATCTTCATAGGTTGGGCTGCTGCATTCTTCCTGTCAGCCTACCTCTCTGCATGCAAACATTATCTGAAGACTCGTCCTTACCAGATCTTGACAGACATCCCCAAAAAATCAGCTAACTTCATGACTTGGAAACAAGGCTGACTTTCATCCCTGCAGTGATGGCCCAATTATCCCGTTCTTTATTTTTAATTCATTATTCATAGCATGGCCTTTGCTGTCAAGGCTAACATTTATTGTCCATGGCCTATCTCACCACTTGCCTTTGGACTGAGTGGGTTCACAGTCAGCCATATAGTATAGGTCTGCGGTCTACCAGATCAAGTTGGGTAGTATGTGGCAAATTTCTCACTGATGGATGTTTGTGGACCAAATCCAGTGGTATTTGCAGTCACAACTGAGACCAGATATTTTTATTTCCAAATTCCAGATTAAAAACTCGATTTTAGGTTTCATAGGGTGGGATTTGAACACATATCTGCAGCTTGTTGGTCAAGGTCCCTGGATTACTCGCTGGAACCTTAATCTCTGTATTTCACCATAACATCTTAAATCTAACAAATCATCCCCTGATGCTACACAGAGGCATTATCAGGAAAAGTATGATCCCAATCTACACAATGGATGATTTGGTCAACTTGATAAAAGAAGCAGAATTGTCATAAAGGAATGAAGGTTAAGTAGCAGAGAGGTGTAGGGGTGGAAACTGCCAGCATTGATAAAGTGTCTGAGACTTTGCGTGGGTGAAGTATATGTATCACTGGAGAACATTAAATCAAAGCCATTACACTTCAACAGGTCAGTTATTGCAAGATAAGTGCAGAATATAATAACCTTCTTGTGACCTAAGGAAATTACAATCTGAAAAAATGATCAATGGTATATTTAATAGGGAGCAACATAATCAAATATGAATGGAATTGGTTTATTAATATTTCTGTCTTGGCTTCAGGTTGATACCATCTACACACACACACACAGAGGCAGCAGTCACGTTTTGTGGAAGCTGCAGTCAGTGAAGGCAATGTGCATGCACAGCATTATTGTAAAATCCTACGCAGTGGGATTCAGGTCCGACCATACCAAGCTTGGATCACTCAGAGATAAAACACTTTGACTACACCCTGCCCCTCCCACTGCTACACTTTCAGAAGTCGTTCTGTAGAATTTAACAGAATCTTTGTTCATGCAACATTTCACATATACTGTAACTGAAAGTCTGAAGTACAAATTACTTGGAATATTCTGTATTGGCCTCATTTGTGAGGCAAGAAGCAGTTGACATTTCAGTTCATGTCTGATGAAAGATCTTGCTCCGTTTCTCTCCTCACAGATGCTGCCTGTCCTGCTGGGTGCTTCCAGCATATTAATGGCAGAGTTATACACTATGGAAACACCTCACTAAATTAACATTTGCCTTCTAATTTATTCACACAAAATTCACAGTTGACTTTTCTAAACCCATCCATCATCTGCAACTTATTTTACAAGGTATTTTGTCACTGTTTAAATAAGTAAGCCTTGGACCCATTACAGTGAGTTCTGTGCATGGCTGAGATAGCACTGCTACTTCACATGCTTATTTTCTTTGCACCAGACATTTCTTGATCTGAGTAACTTTCTTTTGCTTTTGCTCCCAAATTCCTAACCAGGTCAATGCCACGTTCATCTTGTTGCATCAATTCACCCCGTGGAACTGTCTGAGTGCCTCCTTCAGCTGCAGAAGTGAATCCTACCTCTGAATAGCAGAACTGAGGAAAATCTTATTCCTATTCTTGCCACTTAGCTAATGACAAATTTCCACACACTAAAAGTTTCTGAGTTGTCTGTGAGGCAAGTTCCAGCAGTTACTCCACCTGCCCTAGCAGGTGGAACTGAATTTGAGATCTGCCTGAGGTCCATACTGAACCACATGATAATGTTTAACTCAGCCATCGGGAGAGCAGAGAGACCTCATACTCCGTGAACAGACTCTTCGTCATATGTCCTGAAACATTGTGAAATAAAAGGAGGGAACGCTGGAAACCCTCAGTGGGTCAGTTGGCACCTGTGGAGACAGAAATTGTGTTAACATTTCATGTTGAAACCTCTTTGTCAGAACTAGCAAAGAGAGAAAACAAGTTAAAGTTGTAGAGAGGGCGGGATTCTCTTCCCTCAGGTGCTGGTTGACCTGCTGAGTAGTTCCAGCATTTTCTGTTTTATTTCAGATCTTCTGTTTCTGCAGTTCTTAAAAAAAAATTCCTTGACTACTGTGAAGTTCTTTGGAACATCTAGAGCAGGGTGGACAATCTTTTTTAAAAACTCACATTCCACCTTAAGTATTCCTTATCCCATAAGAGCTTTGTGTTGCTTAAGGTGGTATGTGAGTGGGAAGGGAAGGTTAAGAACCACTGCTTGCTCTAGATCCAATTGTTACTGAAATATTTTGCTTGAGAAAAATTGTCATTGGTCCATTTCCTTTGGAGTTATAAATCCACGCACATAATGAGTCAGTTAGGTACGATTAAAACAATGGTTTTCAAACATTTTCTTCCCACTCACATACCACTTTAGGCAATCCCTTACTAATCACAGAGCACTTATGGCATAGGGAATACTTAAGGTGGAATGTGAGTTTTAAAAAAAATGTTGCCCACCCTTGATCTTGAGGATGTCATTTATGTCTGATCTTTACTATACATGGTGATGCATTGGGCTGTATTATCATCCCAGAGACAGAAAACCAAGGGTTCAAATCTGGTTCCAAGACTCCAACCTTCTCCTAGGGTAAGGCTGCACCAGTGAAAGTGGTGTCTTATATAGAGAGCCCATGTTTGCTGGTAAAGGGTCCCTTATTTTGAGAAGAATGAAAGATTACCTCCATTGTCCTGGTCAATTTTAATTCCTGAATGAAGGACATTGAAAACGGATGTATCCGTTGGTATTGTTGCTTGTGTGAACTTACACAGATCTACTCCCTATTTTCTGCATTACAAGAATCACTACACTTCAAAAGTACATTAGTAACTAGATAGCATTTTGGAAACACCTTGAGGCCATTAATGGTGCTATGGAAGTGCAAGGTTTTTTTTTTTGCTTTGTCTGAAATGTTTTTGTGATTGCAGTAACAGTTTTGCTTCTTTTTAAAATTGTCTTCAGAGAAACTTTTAGCCACCAGCGTATTCTGCCCTGAATATGGGGGGTAATGCACATGGTGTAGTCACACAACAAATGCCCACTGACACCATTTTGATGTCTGTTATCATTTTACAATACTCAGTGAGGAACCAGATCAATAGCATCAAACAGCCAACAGACATCACAGGTAACATCCTCTCCAACATCGAGAACATCTACAGGGAACGCTGCCATCAGAGAGCATCAGGAAACATCAAGGGTCCACACCACCCAGCACATGCTCTGTTCTCAATACTGCCATCAGGAAAGAGGTATAGGTGCTACAAAACTCACACCACCAAGTTCAGGAACAGCTGCTTCCCCTCCACCATCAGACTCCTCAATGACATCTTCTTTTATCTCTTTACATTCAGTCAAATAAAGTTTTTTGTAAAAATTACAAAATTCATCGTTAATTTCTTTTTGACTAAAAGTAATACCCGATTTATTTCTAATAGCTGGTATAATCCTAGATAACTGTTCTTTTTTTAATTGCCAAGCTAATTCTTTATGGGCTTTCTCACCCCATTCATAAAATTTATTTTTTGAACGATTCAACCGACATTCAAATCGATATGACTGTAACTTATTATACTTCAACTTTAAATTAGTTAATTGGATCTTTTGGAATTCAGTAGCTTTCTTTTGAAATTCTTTTTCACAGATTGTTATTTTCTTCTCCAAATCCTCAGTTTCTCTAACTCTCTCTTTCTTCAGTTTGGATGCATAACTGATAATTTGACCTCGTAAAAAAACTTTCATTGCGTCCTACAAAACAAACTGATCAGAAACAGAGTGAACATTATTAGCGATGAAATCCTCAATTTGTTTTTTCAAATAAACAATAAATTCTGGCTTTTGTAGTAACATAGTATTAAATCTCCATCTTAAAGTATGTTGTGTAACTTGAGAACTTTGATATTCCAGTAATAACAATGAATGATCCGAGACTAACCTTGCCTTATAATCCACAGATATAACTTTATCCTGTAAATGTGCTGAAATTAAAAAATAATCAAGTCTTGAAAAATAATTATGTCGAGAAGAATAAAAAGAAGTCTTTCTGTGTATGATTAAATCTACGCCAAATATCAACTAAATTCAAATCTTTCATCATATTAGCCATATGTATCGCCATCTTAGATTTCTTAATTACCTTTGGATACTTATCCAATAATGGTTCTAATACCATATTTAAATCCCCCCCAATCATCACATTGGAATTAGCTTGTCCCAATACTAAAGATATTTCTGTAATAAAAGCAGTGTCTTCAACATTTGGAGCATAAACATCAATCAAAGTCCAGGCTTCATTAGAGATCATACAATTCAACTTAAGTAGTCTTCCTCCATTTTTCTCCTCGTCTTGCAATTGAAACGGTAAATTCTTATGTACCAAAACCGCAACTCCTTTTGCCTTTGAATTAAATGAAGAATAGAAGACTTGTCCAACCCAGTCCTGCTTAAATTTCAAATGTTCTTTATCTGTCAAATGAGTTTCCTGTAAAAAGGCCACATCTACTTTACATTTTTTTTAAATAAGCAAATACTTTCTTACGCTTTATAGAATTATTCAAACCCTGAACATTAAGAGAAGCAAATTTAAATTTCGACATGTCTTACAACAGTTAGAAAAAAAAACCCAACTCTTACCCCCTTACCCTCTCTTAATAGACACTTTTTTGAAAAATATTAATTTACCACAGTTATCTCAAGAAGACAGACAAGAGTTAGATAAACCTTTTACGGATAGTGAAATTGAAATGGCTATAAAAGATATGCCAAATGGAAAAGCGCCTGGTGGAGATGGTTTTTCTATTGAGTTTTACAAGACTTTTTATGTTGATATATCTTCCTTATTTAAGAATGTAATACAACAACTTTATGATACTTTTCAATTACCTGAGTCTTGTTCTAATGCTATAATTACAGTTATACCAAAAAAAATAAAGATCCCTTACAGGTAGCTTCTTACCATCCTATATCTTTGTTAAATGTAGACTATAAAATAGTGGCTAAAGTTATGGCTAATAGGTTGGCTCAGTATTTACCAAAGATAATACATCGTGATCAAACAGGTTTTATAAAAAATAGGTATGCTTCGGATAATATTCTATGATTAATTACTTTGATAAATAGATCTAAATCTCAGAAGAATTATCCAATGATGTTTCATTGGATGCAGAAAAGGCATTCGATAGAATAGAATGGAAGTTTTTATTTAAAGTACTTGAAAAGTTTTCGTTTGGTCTCTCATTTATTGGTATGATTAGGGCTCTGGATAATGGTCCGAAAGCTAGAGTTGTTACTAATGGTTTGCTTTCAGAATCCTTTAATTTAACAAGATCTACTAGACAAGGATGTCCATTATCACCCACCTTGTTTGCTTTAGTTATTGAACCTCTAGCACAATTAATACGTCAGAATGATAGTATCAAAGGTATGAGAGTCTTGAATGAAGATTATAAAATAAATTTATTTGCAGATGATGTTTTGCTGTATTTGGTGGATCCTGATGTTTCTCTGCCAGCATTTCAAGATTCCTTAGAGATTTATGGTCAATTATCTGGTTATAAGGTTAATTGGACTAAAAGTGAAATTTTATCAATTAGTAAAGATGATTATTCAATGTTTAGAAATATTACGAATTTGAAGTGGACGAAACAAATTAAATATTTGGGAATTAATGTTAATACTGACTACCAAAATTTATATTCACTTAATTATCTTCCTTTAATGAAGAAGATTAAGGCAGATTTAGTTAAATGGAAAGATTTACCTTTGGGTTTATTAGGAAGAATTAATACTATAAAAATTAATATTTTTCCTCGTATACAATATTTATTTCAATCAATTCCTTGTTGTTTACAAAAAAGATTTTTTAAGGATTTATATAAAGTAATTAGGGATTTTTTGTGGAAAGGAAAATTTCCTAGGGTGGCGTTGAAAAAATTGATGTGAGATTTTCAATTTGGAGGGTTACGGCTACCTAACTTTCAATTTTATTATGAAGCAACTCAATTTATATTTCTTAGCGCATTAATGGCCACACAAGATACGCCTAGTTGGGCACAGATAGAATTGGCAGTTATTTCTGAAAAATTTTCGAATGAATTTTTATTTCGATGGAATAAAAATTTGTTACGAACTTATGATGTACCAATATTGAAACATTTAATGAATTTATGGACAAGTAAATTACATAAAATGGGATTGAAAAATAAGTGGTTGGGAAGATTACCATTATATAATAATCAACTTGTTCCTTTCACGGTATCTCATACTATTTTGAAACAATGGGAGGAGAAAGGAATACATAATTTATCTGACTGTTTTTTAGAAGGTCATTTTTGTTCTTTTGTAGAATTGCAAAAGAGATTTGATATAAGTGGTTATTCTATATTTGTGTATTATCAGTTAAGATCTTTTGTAAAACAGGTATGCGGTCGTCAAATGAATTTACTGTCTGAAACTGATTTTGAGAAATATGTGCTCTCACTTCCAAAAAAGGGTTATATATCAGGTTTGTATCGTATTTTGTTGGAAAGTGAAAGTAAAATAGATTGGGATAAAGATAAAATGAAATGGGAAAAAGATTTAAGTTTAACAGAAACTGAAGAAGATTGGTCTGAAATCTGCCGTAATAGTGTTTGAAAATTGATTAATGCTAGATTGGCGATGATTAATTATAGTTTTATACATCAATTATATTTAACACCCGAAAAATTAAAAAAATTTGGTTTTAGTAAGTCAGATCTTTGTTTTCGTTGTGATCAGGTTTCTGGTACTTTTTTACATGCTGTTTGGTTGTGTGATTGGTTACAACAATTTTGGAAAGGTATTCAATCTGTATTTAATAATCTATATAATCTTCATATTGTATTAGACCCTGATATATTTTTATTAGGGAATATGCAACCGTTGATTGATTTAGAATTAGATAATTACCAGATCTCTTTTATTTACTTAGCACTGGCAGTGGCCAAGAAATGTATAGCGATTACTTGGAAGAATAGAAATGTATTGTCTTTAGATAGGTGGTATTCAGAGATGAAGTTTTGTTTGGTTATGGAAAGAATATCTTTTTCTATACAAGATAAGATGTCTTTTTATGAGTTAAAGTCGACCCCATTTATTGATTATATACAATTTAAATAAGTTTGAATTAATAATTTTTTTTTCTTTAAAAAACTTTTTTATTATATATTTTTTCTATATATATATGTTTTCTTTTTTTTCTTTTTTTTAGTTTTTTTATTATTAGTTGTTTTTTTTCATTTAAGTTCTTTTTGTTTTTGTTTTTTCATATATATTCTTATATAATAAATTTTTTTTGGATTAATAATTAATACTTAATTAATATTTTTTTATATATCGATCTTTTTTTTAAGATATATATATTTTTATTTTTTTTATTATACTAATAGTATTAATTCTTCACTCTTTATCGTGGGGGTGGGGAGGGGGGGTTTAGGGGTTAAAAATAGTATTTTTTTTAGTCTTAGTTTTTAGTTGTTAGGGGGAGATGCCGAGATTGGTATTGTATTAACTATGTTACTTTGTACTTGTATTACTTTATTTTGTATTTTTTATGTACGTGAATTACTTACTTTCTTCATATGTTAAAATTAATAAATAAATTTTTGGAAAAAAAAAACTCCTCAATGACAAACTCAATCAGAGACTCATTTAAGGACTCTTACTTTTACACTTTTTTGATATTTTTACATGTTTACATGAATATGTATCTTCTTGAGTGCAGTTTTTGCACTACCAATAAGTGGTAATTCTGCCTCACCTACAGGAAAAAGAATCGCAGGGTTGCAAGTCATGTCACAAAGCTGGAACTTTATAGTGTTAGGATGCAGGTGGCCTTTGAAGGACTCTTGGAGGCTTGTTCCAAAGTCCAAAGACAAGGTGAACAAAACACAGTCTTGTTGGAGGAACTCAGTGGGTCAAGCAGTATCCATGGGAGAGAAAGAACGGTCAAAGTTGTGGGTAGGAAACCTTCATCAAAACACATCTTGTGTCTTCTAAAAACAAGATTACCTTTGCTGTTCCTTGGGCTCTCTCATTAGTGTTGTGTGATGTCTTTGAGAATTTGGAATATTGGTTAAATTTTTGTATTGGTTTTATTTCATTAACAGGTGCTGTACTTGTGCAAGTCTATAATATTCCAGAGAAAACTTGGAAATAATATCTGAAATGTAGATAGGTGAGTAATGCTGATTTGTGGACATTCCCTGCAGAGGAGGTATGTGGCAGAGGTACTTATGAGCACCTCTCCTTGAGACTTTTTAACCAGATGAGGCATAATTGAGCCCTTTTATTGGTCTGTGGCAATTTAGTGGAATAGTTTCCTGATACCTCTTCCTGCTGATCCAAAGAGTGAGAGATGACTGAAATTAACTGGATAAAATTACGCCATTAATGGTAACCAATTACCAGGTGACCTTTCCAAAACTCTCTGGTTCACATGTAATTCAAGGAAGGAAATCTGCTGTCACAATGTGGCTGACTCTTCATTCTCTCCTCAATTCAGGAACAATCAGAAATGGTCAATAAATAGGAACAAAAGAAATAACAGTAGGAGATGGCTATCTGGCCTGTCGAGCCTGGGCCACCATTCCATAAAATTATGCTGATCTGGGCTGCAGGCATTATCAACAATGTATCCTGTGAAAAAGTAACAAAAGATCTTCTTGAATCTTCCCAATTGTCATCCTGTCTGAGAAAATTGACCTGTCCAGTATTCACCGGTCAATTCTATGGCCATTTTTGGTACCCATATTGCCAGCCTGACTAGGAATGGCAAACATACCACCGACTTGGTCTGAAGGGATGAATAGGAAACCTTTGCCAACTCAGAAGCTGACCATTATCAATTGTAAGCAAACCATAGCCTGGATAGTTCAGGATCTCATGACAGTCTCTGAACTGTGATTGTTTCCTTCCCCCTTTGTTCATTTGTTCATTTCAGGTCAATTTCATCCATTCAGATGCACCCAACCAGGTAGTTCCAAATTCCCAAGCTGATTTAGGAGCCAGGCTAAGAGTGAAATGACTTACTGCAATAAAATTTAAATAGGTTTCAGAAGAAAATCAATCAGGGTGAAATAATTACAGAAATTCAAACAGTGAGACATTTATACTGTTCTACATTTTAATATAGTCAAGAATGTCTGTGAGAAAGTAATGTAATTTGTATTATTAAATCAGTGTCTGCATTTCCCTCTCGTGCATCTAACCCTGATTTGAAGTTGGTTGTAGTCTCATTTCAGGCTCTATTACCTCATTATTATTATACAATTTGCCAATCCTGCCTTCCATTGGAATAAAAACTGCATGATGGATTTGCAATTTAAAACTCAAGTGTTTTAATTAACACCGCCACCTGTAATAAACAAACTGATCATTTTGCACAATGGGCGTGATTTCCTCATGAACTAAAGGGGAAGATGTCCATTGTCCTTGTGTCATTTTACAAAATTTAATTTTCATAGTCTCAGGACTTTTCTCAACCTCCGACCCTCCAGGGAAAACAACCCAAGTGTTTCCGACTCTCCCCATAGCTCACACCCTCTAATCCAGGAAGAGACCTGGTAAATCTCTTCTGAGCTCTCTCTAAAGCCTCCATCCTCCCTGTAATGGGGCAACCAGAATTGCACAAGCACGGCTAATCAAAGTTTTATATCACTGCAACGTGACCTCCTTACTTTTATACTCAAAGCCTCACCCAATGAAGCCAAGCATACCATACGTCTTCTTTACCACCCAATGTATGGCCACTTTCAATGAGCTATTCTGCCTATCAATACTTGTAGGAGTCCTGCAATCATCTGTATACAGTCCCCTTAAACTTGATCTCCCAAAGTGCAATACCAGATTAAATCCATCTGCCATTTCTTAGCCCATCAAAGACGAGAGATCCTGTGCACCTGTAACTTCTGGATCAGTCCACCAAGAGGGTCCTTGCCAAATGCCTTATGCTTCCCTCAGAGATCGTGGACAAACACTCTTTTCATCCTCTGTCTTCAGCTTGTTACATTTCTTTAGCTTTTTTGCCATCTACAAGCATCTGACCCCACCTTTGGTAAAACAGCAAGAGTTGGGAAATCAAATGAAGGAACACTTACCTTTCCTGTTCTGCTCTATGCCCTGTGCACCTCAGTGTGACTCCATCAGTGTGATGCCAGCCAGTGGGTAGTGAGGTGTGAGTGGCATGGACCTTTGCTGACCACAGAGTAACTGCTCTGTAATGAAGAAGAGCTGGATGAAGAGGATGCAGGGAGGAATTCCTTTCTCTGAGGACAAGGAGCAGAAAGCATTGAAAAGGAGCATTTCTCTTAAAGCAGCAGGACCACAACAGGTTAAATAAAAAGAATGCAAAAGGAATGAATTCTGAGACATATTGCTAACAAAGGCAATTAAGAAGATTACTAGAAAGGTCAAATTTAATATATTCACCTGGACAATTAGACAAGTGGCTACATAAGCTTAAATGTTGTAAACAGGAGGGGGTATTCTGTTGTTTAGAATATATAATTAGATTTTTGTTCATTGACCTAATCTTGTAATGGATAGAAGGCACGAGAAACACCTGAGCGAATGTTTCTAAAAAGGATGCAATTGATATTAATGGTGGCCTTATGGAGGAGTCAACATGCAGCAAGCATCACATTCACTGAGCTAAGTGTTTCTTTTTATCAACCTTTCCTTCTTCCAACTCATGTGGAGGTTGGGCAGGTCTTACCCCTGCCCTACATCTGGATCCATGGCTTCCACCATGGGATCACGCAGTGCTGAAGAGTCACCTCAGCCACGTTAGGACAATTGCAGTTCTTAGCTCAGGTTACTGAACTTACCAGCACCAAACGTCAACTACCTCGCCCCTGCCTGATTTGGTGGTCGGAGGCAAGGCACCATTAGTTGCAGATTACTGAAATAATTCAGAATCACAATTTATTGACATGAACATGTCACAAAATTTGTTGTTTTGTGGCAGCATCACAGGTGTAAATATTACTATAAATTATATTTAAAAAATAAATAAATTTGTGATAAAGAAGAGAAAATGAGGTAGTATCTGCATTTCATTGTCCATTCAGAAATCTGATGGCAGAGGGGAAGGAGCTGTCCTTGTCCCACTGGGTGTTTGTCTTTAGACTTCTACACCTTCTTCCCCATGGTAGCAGTGTGAAGAAGGCATAAAGGTGAAGGCTCTATTATTGTCATGTCATACTTCATTTAGAATGTAACATACATGAATTTGAGGATCCAGGCTGCTTTCTTAAGATACTGCTTCTTGTAGATGTCCTTGATGGAGTGGAAACTTATGCCTGAGATGGGCACTGGCAGAGTTCACAACTTTCTAGAGTTTTTTCTTGTCCTGTGCATTGGCACCTCCATACCAATCAGCGAGCCAAAACCAGTCAGAATGCTCTCCTTGGTATATCTGCAGAAATTTGCAAGAGTCTTTGGTGACACATCAAAGCTCCTCAATCTCCTCACACAGTAAAGCCGCTGGCGAGCCTTCTTCATAATTGCATCAACATGGAGGCCCCCGGACAAATCTTCAGAGAGGTTGTCACCCAGGAACTTGAAGTAACTAAAAATAATTGATTTTCATTGGCCTCACTGCAGTGAATTGATATCAGCAGAGCTTTAGACTGAGCTCTGGGATATTTTATTTGATCTTACACATGGTGTGAATGTTCCTGATATGTCTAACATCTATTGTCCACCATGCCAGGATGTTGCCAGAACCAGAAGGCTGAACCTACCAAGAGAGGTTGGATAGACTGGGTCCCCAGAGTGAAGGAAGCTGAGGGTGACCTTATAGAGGCATCAAATCAAGGGACATGGAGAATGTGAATGCTCACAGTCTTTTTTCCCAGGCTGGATGATTCTTTAATTAAAAGGTACAGGGTTAGAGTGAGGGGAGAAAGTGAAGAGGGACTTGAGAGAACATTTTCCCCCAGAGGATAGTTCGTATCTGGAACGAGCTGCCACAGGAAGGCATTGAAATAGGTAGAATTACAACATTCAAAAGTTATTTTGTACAGACATATGGATCGGAAGCTCTTTGAAGCATGTGGACGAAAATGCTTGCAAATAAGACTGGCCCAGATCACCAACTTGGTCAGCATGGATGAGTTGGGCTGAAAGGCCTGTTCCTTTTCCTTTGAATTGGTCCACCAATTCAGGAGGAAGAGGCAAATTCATTGGTGGGCCTGAGGTCACATGGAGGTTAGATTGAGTAAAGACAAAGATTTCCTATCTTGAGAACCACTGGTCACCAAATGGGCTTTTAATTACAACCTGGTAGTTTATTGATAACATTAATTTAACAAATGTTGTGTGACAATTTGAAGAGATAATTCTATAAAGTTGCCTATCTCTAATTTCAGACCCAAATTACTTTTCAAAAATATACAACATTCATAAAATGCCTTGATGAAGGGCTCAAGCCCAAAAGGTCAATTAAGTATCTTTGTTCTTGCAATATAAAGTACACTGTTTGACCAGCCGAGTTTCTCCAGCATTGTTTTTAAACTTTTTTTACAACATTCATAAAATATACAGTTACACAAATGGGACGTGGATATCATTACATTGGCATACAGTACTCTCAATGTGCTCCTATGCTTCTTGTTTTCATTCTCAAATAGTCCATTGGTGAAACGTTTGTGAGGGTCATATACAGGCCAGCACCTCAATGTCCAATGGAAGGTCCACTTGAAATGAAGCTGCTTCCCAATCGAGTCCTTGGGATGGCTGCCCCAAGCTTCAATGTGTTCCTCCTCATGTCCCCCTGCACCCTGCCGTGTGCCAGTCAGTGGTATTCACTTGCTGACATCTCCTCATGTTGGAAGACCAACAGGGCTCAGGCAGCCCAGACTGGATCTTTCCCTGAGTTGATGATCTTCTGGCAGCAGTCAGATTGTGTTGTACTGGGTATCCCTGGGAACAGCTCATGGAGCACAATTCTCATGTGGCATTTGGCCAGTTCCTTTCTCACTCCCTGCAGGAACACTGCAGAACCAGGTGCTGGCTAAATCCTATCCTGAACATCACTTCACTCAACAGGTAGCCTCGAGATATGTGTTACAAGATCAAACCAGCAACCACAAAGAAAGCATATCACACAGGGGTAAAGATGAACAATTACTTTATTAACAAAAATTCACCTTCAAATTTTAATTAAAAATCCCCCCTTTTATAACAATGCCCACTGGTTACTATGCAAATCTCTATAACAGTGTAAAACTAATAAATTCCCCAGCTTAAATATTACATATGTACTTAAAGTCTAAGTTATATTTCCAACCAGCCCACTGAAAAACTTTGAAACAAAACACACATAAAACACACAAGACTGACAAAACTTCGATCTCAACCGAAGCAAAGTTCATAAACAAAATTCAGTTTGTTTGGTAAACTGAAGCCAAAAGATCTTTGAGAGAGAGAGAGAGAGAGAGCACAAAATTCAAAGTTGTCTTCTTGTGTTGCTTGCAGAGAGAGGAACCATTGGCTTGGTCCGAATCCTTCTGGCTGCCTTCGGAATGTTCATCCCTTTTAAAATGCCCAACATTCTAAACTGTCTCACAGACAATGACACATGCTCTGGGGCTTCTTCCACTCCATAGCACCACCCAGTATCCAAGTCCAGAAATTTTTAGATCATTTTCTGCACATGCCCAGTCCGTCTCCCACTCTCTCAGCAGTCCACCTTCACCTTGGCTCTTAAAGGCAAACTGTCACTTTTTAACATAAAAACACACAACACATAGGTCAATACACAACACAGAATTCTGTAACACATGCCAGATTTAAATTCAGACCATGTCATCTGCAGGACACAATTCATGGTGAATGACTCTCCCAGAAATGGAGCAATAGACTGTAGTGGCAGTGAATACCATTCAAACTCCAGCTCCTGGTATCCCCAGAAAGGGGTTACACCCTGTCTAAAAGCTGATTAAATTGTGATTAAATACCTGAGATGTCACTGGTCACATTGCTACCCTGTAGAATGATCCCCTTCAATGTGAGTCCCTACCTGTGATTTCCTTGGTTTCCATAAGGACATGGGTGCAAATAGAGACCAGATTTACCTTGGATCCACAAACCTTCTCTTTTGGGCTAGGATTTGACCTTTAAAGTCACCCATTTTTTTCTGAAGAAGGAAACAAAACAAGCTCCCACAAAGTGGAACATAATTATGATCAGTAAATGTTGGTTGAGGGATAACCATTGACAGTACATGGAGGAAAGGTCTTTGTCAACTCTTTAAATTGCAAGAGCACATTAAGCCCTCTCTGAAGATTGTAGCATAATGGATAATTATCTCCTGAATGTATGGCCATGTACAAGATGGCAGTAGTAATAGAAACTTAGAGTGGGAGCAGAGCACTTCATGATTTTGACTGGACCTTTGTTTTAACTGCCTGGTTTTTATTTATTTCTTAAACACCAGGCCCCCCCACCCCCCCAACCCACATTTACAAATGAGCAGAAAATTCCAATGGTTCACCAACATCTTGAAGAAGAATTCCTCCTCAACTCTGTTTTAAAGGAATCCCTGCCCTCATTTCTGCATTCTCCCACAAGATCCTCATCATCCTCTTCTCAAGGGCCCTCAGAATCCAACATGCTCTATTAAGATTACCTCTCCTTCTTCTGAACACTACTGATTCCAAGACCAACCTGCTAAATTATTCCCTCAAACCTAATGTCTTCTGAATAACTTCCCATACAGGATTGTCCTTAATAAGGAGACTGAATCTGTATGCAGAGACCTCACACTCTCCACAATACCACAAGGCTTCTGTTCTTCTATACCATCACTTAGTTTACATTCTTAATTCCTGTGCCTATATGAAACCATGTTGGGTGTCGTGACCTCCTAATTGCCCACATTACACTCCATGTGTCTGCTCTTTGTCTATTCACTGAACACATCTCCATCTCTCCGCAGTTTTGTTGTGGCCTCTTATTGACTGAGAACAGGGATGATAAAATGCAACTTCACTCCAACCAGAGGAATAATGGCACTGTTCTCATTTTTATACCATAGCTCAGACCATTATTGAAGTCCTACAACAGACAGCACAGGAACAAGCCACCTGTTTGTGGCCAATGTGGTGTCAAATTTAACCTATTCTCTGCTGCATCTTCTTGTGTCTATCTAGAAGCCTCTTAAATGCTACTATTACATCTGTTTCCACCACTGCCTATCAACCTGTTCCAGATACCCACCACTCACTGCGCAAAAAAAAACTTGCCCGCATATCTCCTTAAAACTCACATCTCTCTCAATAATTTATGACACTTTTACCCTGGGCAAAAGATCCTGACTGTTTATCCTATCAACACCTCACGGTTTAAAAACATCCATCAGGTCTCCCCTAAGCCTCCAGCATTCCAGAGAAATCAATCCACGTTCATCCAACCTCTCCTTATAGTTTAAACCTCTGTCCCAGGCAACACCTTGATAACGTTCTTCTGCATCCTTTTGAAACCCTCCACATATTCTTCCTGAAATAGGGTTAGCAGATTGGGCACAATGCACCAAGTTCATCCTAAACAAACTCTTTCCCCACCAACAGCATCTTCAATGTGTACACAACAAACTAATCCGGGTAATGTTTGACATCAGAGTGTTTCTGGAGCACATCTAAAATGCAAGTTACCATAGGAGCAGAATAGATATGTAATGAAATATCTGAGATCTGTTGTTATCATTCCCAGAAAATATGACAGGCAATTTAGGACATGTCAAAGTTAAAATGCAGAAAAGGCATTTAACGTCTTTTGGTATTACTGTCATTAAACCTTAAAAAGGTTTAAAATAATTATCTGCCAAACCATTGTCACCCAACAGGCTTTCAAAGACATAACGTATGTTTTGACCCTTACTTTAACAACTGCCATTTCCTACCTCCTTACACCTGGGTTTTAGTTCAAACTGAGCGGTGATCACTGCTGGAAGTCTGAAGAATCACATGGGAAATGATTCTGCTGTCTGGTCAGCACTCAAGCTCTCTCCCTGGTGAGCATCCATTCCAACTCTCTGACTGGGTCTAATTGGCCAGTCTGTCTGTTGACAGGTCTAGCAGCATGCAGTGAATGAAAATGCCAAATAGCCCAGAGAAACACACAACGCTCTCCTGCACTGCCACCGGCCTTGATCATACCTGCCCAGGGAGTTACTAAGATGTCACCAAGTATAAAAACAGATAGAAATCCTCTAATTGGAAATCTGTGAACATTTAGATTTTAACCTTCTAATACAAAGCCCATGTTGTTACCAATATCCACATCTAATTTAAAGGATGGATAAACACTTCATTATTTAAAACAAAGATAATGTTGAAAACTATCACAAAATTGGTGGCCTCTTCTGTAAATCTGCCATCAATATGTTGTTTTCAACATTCATGGAAACGCTGCCCTTTAAAGAACACATAATCGAAAACCTTTCCGCTGCATTTTGAACACAGGTGTAATAGGTTTGAGTTACATCGTTCTATCAAAGGCTGTTCATAATTTTCATAATTTCCACAAAAGCAAGAGAATTACAGGAGGCACTTTTCTACATCCTCATTCCTAATCCACTAGCTCTGTTGCTATATACATCAGTGTGTATTAA
The DNA here is from genome assembly GCF_036971445.1 of Narcine bancroftii. Taxonomy (NCBI): domain Eukaryota; kingdom Metazoa; phylum Chordata; class Chondrichthyes; order Torpediniformes; family Narcinidae; genus Narcine; species Narcine bancroftii. The sequence goes on from NC_091476.1 coordinate 131,215,576, forward strand.
TGCCCAGGCAAGCAGTTTGCTAAAGCCAGGTTTCAAGAATGCTGGCTGTAGTTGGCTAAGGAAAATGGAGTGATCTCCTCTGGGAGTGGGGTCTCCTTGGGCAAAGAAGGTGGTATCACTGAGGGGAGATCCAGCTATGCTCCTACTCCTTCATCTCCTGGTTGGCTTGTATTTTTCTCCCGTTTTTGGTTTGTAGCCTTCCTCCTTGCAGTTCTTATAGATGACTGTGCTGCATTGGGCTGCCACGTGCCCAGGTTTATTACAGACCCTGCACACACTGAGCTGTGCGACATAGACCAGGTACCCATAGATCCCTCCAATGGCAAACACTGAGGTGGGGGGGGGGGGTGGATAATGGTCCCTTTGCTGTCCTCTCTCAGCTTCACCTTCACTTACCATTTCCTGCTCCAGATTCCAAACCTGTCTTTGACATCCACACAGGTCTCTGTTCCCTTGACATAACAGCCCAGGAAGGTGAGCAGATCCACGATGGGCACAAGTGGATTGACCATGTGCACCATTATCACTCCTTCCTTCTGCATAAGAAGGATGAAGAATGGCTGTACCTTGAATAGCAAGAGCTCAGCCATGTTCCCTTCCTCCTGAAAGTCCTGGAGCAACCTGTGTCATCCTGCTGGAGTCTTTAAAGGTCACATCAAAGGGACTGTGATCTGGCTCATCCTGGAGGGAGTAGATACCTTCGCCTTAAATTTGCAGTAGTCTATCAGGACCTTCCTCACAAAGAGGTCCCGGGAAAATAGAGCCGCTTCACCCAGGTCCTTCACTGCTATCCTGAGGATGGTCCAGATTCGCAGTAGATGATCTACACCTAATCTTAACCAAAAAGCTGAGAAGGTGGGGTCTATGAAAACATAAGATATAATAGTGAGGGTCTGGTCCCTAGAGTAGGACAATCGAAGATGAGGGGGGGCTAATTATAAGGTGAGGTGTGGAATTTAGAAGGGATGCGAGGGGACAGTTCTTCACTCAGTGTGTGGTGGGCACACCGAATGAACTGCCATACACTGTGGTAGAGGCAGGTATGTTAGTTTGCTTTAAGAAACACTTAGATAACTGCATGAATGGGAGGGGTCTGTCCCTAATGTTTAGTGCCTGTTGGAACGTTTCCGTGCTGTAGGACTCCATGACTCTAACTGTTACAATTTTATGGACAGTACAATCAGTCTATTTTTAATTAAGAAATAAATAAACATTCGTGGTTTGGTAAAACAAACAGCGAGGTCGGCCAGTTACATGTCAAGCTTGGACATTGGGTGACAGGAAGTCTAACAGCGATGACAATAATTAATGAACTGTGAACTCATTTTTTTTTGTTTTAAAAAAACCTACAGCTTTCACAGAAGGGAACGCACTGCGGAGAAGTGTGTGATGGCGGTAATTGTGTGGCAGCATCAGAGCAGACGCTGGAGTACATTGCCTTCTCGAACAGCCTTCAGCTTCAGACAAGGCATTCTGATGGTGGCTTGCTTGTTGTCAGCTATAATGACTGCAGCCAGTTCTGCCTTTGGGGTTAGGAGCGCAAATTCTAACCGGTGGGAAGTTAAAAAAAAAACATGCATTAATGTGGCGAAAATAACAGAAGAGCACGTGTTGGAAATCTGAAATTAAAACAGTAAATAATGGAAAAATCAACAGAAGGAAGAAGAGACAATATTTCCAGTCAAGATCTTTGCTGAAAATGGGCAAGAGAGAAAACAAGTTAGTTTCCAGAACCATGCTCTCCACAGATGGTGCCTGACCTGCTGCCATCACCAGCATTTCCTGCATTAATGAAGTGCCTTCCATGAACTCCAGTGACACAATTCTGAATTGTGCTCTCTATAACAGAGAGTGAAATGCAGACTGTAATGTGGCAAATGGTTGGGCACACATTGACTTTCAAAGTTATGTTATTTGCAAATGAATAGAGAAATTCCTTGGAAGGATTGAGGCTGTCTCCTCTGGTGAACAGCCCATACGAGGGGACATTTTCTAAGGATACGGGGGTTGGTCGATTAGAAATGAAACATGAAGAAATGGGAATCTTTGAAATCCTCTACTGAAGGAGTTGTGGATCTTCAGTCATTGAATGCATTCAACACTGAGAAATGAAGCATGGAGTGCTCAGACAGGAATGTGGACATTCTTAGATTAGCCATGATGGGACTGTACACAGCACTGGGCCAAACATCGGCGACCCATTTACACTCATTCCATTGTTTATTCTCCTCATCAGCTCCCTCGCTCACCTAAGCAGTGGAGGAAAATAATAGCAGCCGATCCACTCACCCACCCGCACACCTTTGGGACGTGGGAGGCATCCAGAGGACCAGAAGAGAATGCGCAAACTCCGCACAGACAGCACCCAAGGTCGGGACTAAATCCATGTCTCTGGTTCAGTGACACAGCGACAGTACTGTCGCATCATGGCACTACCCTCTCTAATTGATGAGAAGTAAAGGGTGAGCCTTCAAGTCTCTCAAACCTCCTCTCAATCAGTTCACATCTATCAAGCCATGCCACAGGGACACAGGTCATCATGTTCATGCTAACCAGTGGGCACCCCTTGTACTAATCGCATCTCTCAGCCCTTGGCCCTTACCCTTTGCTGCCTGGAAGATCCAAGTGCTCATCCAGGTCGTGCGTCTGCTTCCCCCTCCCCCCAATAGTGTGCTCTAGGTTCTCTCTGCTCTGGATGAAAAAGGATCCCTCATATTCCCATCATTGCTTTCATCTCTGGTGCACGATCTCTAGTTCAGAAATTACTCTGATTCAGAAATTTCAGCTCAAAGAAGAAGCTGGATCTTATTTAAACAAAGTAAAAACACAGAAATGCTGGAGGAACTCAGCAGGTCTTTCAGCGTCCACAGGAGGTAAAGATATACTGTGTAACCAACAATTCAGGCTTGAACCCTTCCTCAGGGTATTTACAATCAGAAGTAAATGAGAGAATCAGAGTAATTAGGAGCTGTTAACATTCCGATTTCAGATTTATTGTCCGAGTACATACATGACATCACATACAACCCTGAGATTCTTTTTCCTATGGGTGAGGCAGAATTACCAGTAATCGGCAGTGCAAAAAAAAACCCGATTTAACATACACATGAAAACAAATAAAGAAATGTAAACAAACTGACTGTGCAATACAGCAATAGAAAAAAAGTCAATAAAGTGCACAAGTAAGATTCCTTAAATGAGTCCCTGATTGAATTTGTTGTTGAGGAGTCTGATGCTGGAAGAGTAACAGCTGTTCCTGAACCTGGTGATGTGAGTCTTGAGGTACCTACACCTCTTTCCTGATCATAGCCACAAGAGCAGAGCACGTGCTGGGTCATGTGGATCCTTGATGATTGCTGCTGCTCTTTGATGGCAGATTCCCTGTAGATGTTCTCGATGGCGGGGAAGGTTTAATTTGTGATGTCCTGGGCTGCATCCATTACCTTTTTCAGGGATTTACGCTCCGGGGTATTGGAGTCCCCATAACAAGTTGTGATGTAGCCAGCCAGCACACATTCCACTATACATCTGCAGAAATTTGCCAGGGTTTCTGATGTGATATGTCAATAGCTGGGTTTGAACAGGTGAATATAATACTTTGTTGTTGTTAGGTCTTTTACGGGAGGGGGGAGGGGAGCAGAGATTACAGGTGAAGAGGTTTATATTATAGCTCCATATTTGAAATGTGCAATGGCTCTTTCCATGGGAAGTGTACAGGTCCCCAGTTGATACCAATTCACACTTGTCTTAGGCACAGCCAAGCAACCAATAATAAATCTCCATTGTCCTTCCACAAAGGTACATTGCTACTCATGTTTGCATAAGACTTAAACACGATAAAAACAAACATTAGATTTGAGAATTGTGTTGCTAATGCAGACACTGTTTACAATGGAACTACTGTGTGAATTTGCCAGGAATCATAAAGAATTCCCATTGCAGTAGCACAAGTGGTGTTTAGTATCAGTTCCTGCCCAGATGGGCCAGATTTTGATGGGAAATTAATGCTGAGATCAACAAATATATTGATGTATAAATTTGCCAGCACTATGAAACCTCTTGTACAGGTCTCAACTTCCCCAATGATTCAAATATCTGAATCTGGCTCTCTTGCTTTAGCCCCTTGGGCAGGCATTAAACTGCACTGTCTTCCTGTTTCCTACTTTGTTTTTGGCTGAGAATGTCAATTCAGTGCGTAGTAATTTTGTATTGTGGGATGCTTTGAAAGCATATTTACGAGGGCATATTATTAGTTATACTACGAAAGTTAAAAAGCAATATGCAGCGGAAAGTTTAATGTTAGAGAAACAAATTGCTGAATTGGAAAAGGAATTTCAGAAAGATGTTACAGAAGATTAAAAAAAGCTGCTATAACGAAGTTGAAATTACGTCACAATACTTTACAAACTTAGTATGAGCGTCTACTTTATCAATCTAAGCAATGTTATTACGAACTGGATGAGCGAGCTCATAAGGTATTAGCATGGCAATTAAAAACAGAACAGACATCACAAATTATTAATGCTGTGAAAAAGAATTCAATAGTTACCTATAAACCTCAGGAAATTAATGATCAGTTTTATTCATTTTATCAAAAATTATCTACTTCTGAGGGAAAGCAGGACACTGGTTCTATCGAATCCTATTTATCTCCCAGAAACATATCTATATTCTGTTACAACAGCCACCGAAAAAGTAAAAGGCCTGACCTTGGGAATCCAAGAATAAGTGACGACATCACAGAGAAGGATCTATCCAGGCACCAGAACTTAGATGAATTGTTGGACCATGCAATGAGGGATAGATTTGTGAGTGGGTTCTTGTTTAGCAGGAGGATCTGGCTTTTAACCTGATGGAAGTTTAGCAATAAATGGCAAGGAATTTCATTCACCACAAACTTGGGACAATCTGATAGAAAGAAACGGGTGGAATTGGAAGCAAAATCCTGACATGGGTTGCAACAATGCTTGTATTCACAGCCAGAAGTCAGTTACAACTACCAGTAGTCAAAGCAACTGCAAAGAGAGACCAACATTACTGGGCAAAGTATGTCCAAGAAACTTGAAGATTAATTGGAAAGATGCTGTTGTTTTCCAGGTGGATACTGCAAAATTCCCTTCAGAAATGCTATTACAAAATTGGCAGAAATCTGTTAAGATGCTTATACTGGCATTGCTGGCTCAAAGCACACATCCACACCAAATGTTGTGTCCACCAGCACAGCAAACTATGACCAGTTCAAGGCACACATCTGCACCAAACCTGGTTACAGCAGCACTGCAGACCTTGATCAGCCCAGTTTCATTCGATGTCAGGCAGGAGATGGTTCATAGTATATAGCACATTGAAGGCCCTTCTGCCCTCAATGTTGTGTCGACTTGTATATATTTACAAAAGAACTCAACCCTCCCTATCTTGTAACACTGTTTTTTTTTCATCCATGTGCCTGCCTAAGAATCTCCTAAATGCCCCTAATATTTTAGCCTCCACCACCATTCCTGACAATTAATTCCAGGCACCATCACTCTTTGTGTAAAAAACCTACCCCTGATGTTGCCCCTAAACTTTCCTCCCTTCACTTTGCGCAGATGTCCTCTGGTGTTTGCTACTCCTGCCTTGGTAAAAGGCCTCTCAGAATTTTGTAGACCTTTGGTAGACAAGATAGAGTTCCAGGGTAAATGAGTCAACCGGTCATGGCATCCCTCAGGCTGAGAGAGTGATGACTTCAGGTGGTTCAAGATATTGAGCCACTGGGCTGGAACTGATGAGTGCTGGATGAAATGTTAAATAAGCCCCCATCTCTTACCTCAGGTGAACAATGAAGGGTCCGTGACATTACTTCTGCAAACAGCATGGAATTTCTGTCTGGCCTTTATAGTTGCCTGAAGCTGGTGATAATTAATTTATGGGATCTTGCTATGTGAAAATTAGTTTCACATTCCTCCAGACAGGCAACTGTTGGAGAAAGAAGTAAAACAACATCTACTTGTTCTTTCTGAGCCCGTGTCCAATAATTAAAGAAACAAAGGAAGTAATTACCAGCAGCAAATGTTGGTGGCTCTGTTATTCTATGATTGAAGGGAGAGATATCTAGGTTCTCCTCAATTATTTCCAGCAAATCCATTGCTGCCTGTGAGTCAGGATGGTCTGATTCGCACACATAAAAACTGTTCTGGGGGTCAGGCTGCATCACTGCGAGTCTGCCTTAGGACATGCAGATTAAGCCTCTGAGCAATAATCATTCTTCGTCAAGGAAGCCACAGAAATCATCCCTGAAGGAAGCACAGAACCCTTTCCATTCAAGGCCACAAAATCCCTTCCGAGAGCTGGGCATTTGGGCAACAGAAATTGCTGCATTCTTAACCAAAAGCATGCCTGTACATTTCACATCTGTACTGAGCCTGCAACCACAGCTGGTTGGAATTTTTATACTTTGTCCATTACCCTGAACCAGTATTCCCAGAATGTGGTTTGTAGAATTTTAGTGAAATGACTCTGAAGAAGAAAAGTTCAGAGCAAAGTAGAGGTGCTGGCAGTTCAGATCAACTGACCAGAGCAACACAAGAATATGAGTGGTAGGAGCACTCCCCATCACTGATCAGCACCATTCTCTTCACTGGCCCCATCCCATAGAATCAGTCAATCAAGGAAGGTCAAAGAGCAACAGGAGGTCTTTCAACCCATCAGATCCATGCCAGCTTTTGTCCATAGCAACTCCCTGTTTCCTCTCCAAGTCCATTCTCTGAGGCTTTACACATTTCCCCCCCCCCCATATATTAATCTAATAACTCCTGAAGCCCCTTGTGAACCTGCCTTGTAACCTCACAGTACATTCTGTTCCAACCATATTTCATTTTTATCTTTCCTCCCTTTGTGTTGTACCTGAGACCTCTGTCCATCATAAGGTGCTGGGCAATGCTTTTTTTTAAGACATACAGCACAGAAACAGACCATTTTGGCCCACAAGTCCATACCACCCAATTACACCCAATTAACCTACAACACCTGGTATGTTCAAACAGTGGGAGGAAACTGGAGCCCCAAGGGAAAGCCAATGCTGACATGGGGAGAACGTACAAACTCTTTCCAGGCAGTGTGGGATTTGAACCCCAGTCCCAATCACTGGTGCTGTATCAGCGTTGCTCTAACCACTATGTTAACCATGCCATCTAATGGCGAATCTTCGTCTGCTTTACAGCAGACTAAAGGTAATTTCACATAATATGATATTTGTGTTTTATTACATGACAATAAATTGTATCTGCACCTGTACAATTGCAACAGCCTCCCTCTGTCCACCATCTTCTATTGATGGAAACAGCCTCTTGCTCTCCAACATCTTCTATTGATGGGAACAGCCTCCCTCTGTCCATCATATTCAATTGACGGGAACAGCCTCTTGCTCTCCAACATCTTCTATCGATGGGAACAGCCTCCCTGTGTCCATCATCTTCCATCGATGGGAACAGCCTCCCTCTGTCCATCATTTTCTATCATTGGGAACAGCCTCCCTCTGTCTATCATCTTCTATCGATGGGAACAGCCTCCCTCTGTCAATCATTTTCTGTTAGTGGGAACAGCCTCCCTCTGTCTATCATCTTCTTGCGATGGGAACAGCCTGCTGCTGTGCATCCTGCCCACACCCCTCACCATTTTATATACTTGTTAAATCATCCCCCCCCCTCAGTCCTTTCTATCCTCAGAAAAATCCCAGCCCTCTTATTTCTCCCTGAACTCCCCATCCCACCACCCTACTGGTATGTCTGCACTCAAACCTCTCCCTATCCTTTCAACAATGGGGCCAGCAGAATTTGACACAATTTTGCAGCCGAGGTGGAACAGCAATCCCTGGTTCTCTCCTCCCTGCCTCCACTGAGGATGTCAGAACTGTGTTCTTATGGTTTCCTCCATCTGCCCTCCCCCTTTTGAAGGATTTGTGCACTCAGTTCTCGCAGCTTTTACATGTCGTGCCGTCTTTTCCTCTGTATTATCTCTCCTTATTTTTTACCATTGAATGCATCAGCTAACATTTCCCTACATTAAACTTCATCGGCTGTGTGCCTGCGCATTCCACTGTCTAATAATAGTGTGTACTAATTTATTACCACCCCCTTCATTCATAACGCTGCAAACCTTTATGTCATGTGCAGATTTTGATTGTCAGGGAAAGTACTCTACCCTGCTGAGCATACATTGTCACTTCAAGTATCTTTAGTTTTTGCAGGACATCAGGAACACTGGCAGGGAAAGCGTTAACAGCAAACGTTTGGCCTGGACCAACCTTCAGTGTGGGAACGGCTGCAGCGATTATTGTGATGTCAGTACTGGGTATGAATTTGTATGCAGGCAGAACTATAATTACAAATGATGATCAGTGCAAAATGGTTCTGTTTATTACCAGTTTTGGTATTTTTTCATGAGCTGTACAGTGAGTGGCAAGGCCTGCACTCTCTGTCCAATTGTAACTGCCCTGGCAGAGTAAGCCTCTACTCCTCCAACTTACATCAGTGAACTGGTTTGGTGTCAGTGACGATCTGAAGCTTTTTATGGTGTGGAGGAGTGGGACCAGGAGGCATGTTTCTTGGCAATAAAACATTCCAAGTGATAAAGTTGTCTTAAGCCACATGTAATTGGATAGTTTCATTATAAATATTGTTATAACAAGCACCCAGGTTAATTTGTCACAATTGCTCTACAGCAGATGCAATGTCGCTGGCTCCTCACTCAGCTCTGGATTACCTCGAAAACAGCAAATCATACATATGGCTGCTCTTTATTGACTGCAGCTCAGCATTTAATACCATTATTCCCTCAGTGCTGGTCAAGAAGCTACAAACGCTAGGCCTCCAAACCCCATCTCTGCAACTGGATCCTTGACTCTCTCATTGTAAGACCACAGTCAGTAGGAATTGGAAACAATGTCTCCTCCTCACTGATCATCAACACAAGCGTACCCCAAGGATGCGTGCTTAGCCCACTGCTCTACTCGTTACACACCCATGACTGTGTGGGCAGGCACAAGTCATCTACAAGTTGCGGGCAATGAGGAAGCATACAGGAGGGAGATAGATCAGCTTGTTGAATGATGCAATGACAACAACCTTGTGCTCAATGTTAGCAAAACCAAGGTAACGATTGTGGACTTCAGGAGGAAGTCAGGAAAACATGACTCAGTTCTTATTTAGGGTTCAGTAGTGGAGAGGGGAAAGAACTTCAAATTCCTGGGTGTCAACATCTTCGAGGAGTCTTCAGGTTGATGCAACTATGAAGAGAAGGCCCACCAGCAGCCATACTTTGTGAGACGCTTGAGGAGATTCGATGTGTCACCGAAGACTCACGAAAACTTCTACAGGTGTACTGTGGAAGAGCATTCTGGCTGGTTGCATCACTGCCTGGTATGGAGGTGCCAACTCTCAGGACAAGAATAAACTCCAGAGGGTTGTTAACTCAGCCTGCAACATCACAGGCACCAAACCACTCCATTGAGGACATCTACATGTCGGTGTCTAAAAAAAGCAGCCTCAAACCCCAAAGACCCCCACCACCCAGGCTATGCCCTCTTCACTCTGCTACCATTAGGGAAAAGGTACAAGGGCCTCATTGGTACAAGGACAACTGCCATCAGATTCCTGAATAATTAATGAACCAACGACACTGCCTTAATTTTGTTCACTGTTACTTTTTTTTAAATATATAGTAATGTTGTAAGATGGTTATGACTTGTTTATGACAATAAATCTTGATTTTGATTCTGATTTGGATTCATCAAGACCACTGCAGCTTGTTGGATCAGTTAGCACACATTAAACTCTTCAATCATGATGGATTGGAGTTTCCCTTCAGCTACTTAAATCAGCCCAGGAACAGTCCCAGTGACTAGCACAATGGGAGTGAAATTAAAAGGCAGTGTAGAACTGGCTGTTGGTATTCTACAGAATGGTTGGTGTCACCACTCAGGATGTATTCCAAGGCACCTTGAGCTACAATTGCAAATAATGATCAGTGAAAAATGTGTTTCTGTGATGTTTATTGCTAGATTGAATTTTTTTTTATCTATTCTTCACAAGATGAGTGTGTTGCAGGTGACGCTAACACTCACTGGCCAGTTGTAACTCCCTGAGAAATTAATACTTGGCTGGGGTGTCACGAAGGTAGTTTCCCAGATTGGGGTACAGGCTGCAAATTTTCTCCTCCAGTGGAAATGAATAAATCAAATGGCTTTCTGCACCATTTTGTTGTTTTCAAGGTCACCATTACTTCTGCTAAATTTTTACTCTCCATTTATTTACCCAGCCATTGTGGCAGGACGTGAACTCGGATGTATCTCATTAATTCACGAGTTTCACAGTCCCTGCGCTGATGAACATTGCAGGCAAAGCTGGCCTCACGCTCAAAATTGCCAATGTCTCAGCCAAAAATAGGAAAAGTTTTCCAAAATAACCTGTATTTTAGGTCTAAAGAAACTCATAAGCAAATCTAAATATTATGTTCATTATTAATTGACAACAACTCTCTGGTACCAGTGCAGGTCATGTTTACACTGAATCAAGAGCCGAGTTGTTTTTTGTAATACTAATCAAGAGCTCCAAGTTACCTTACTGAATCAAAACATGAAGGAATAGGTTTCAAAGCAATCATATTGTTTATTAAAGACTATATTTTAAAATGCTGCTGGATAACCCAGAGCAGAACAGGTCAGTGTTCACTGATATGCCAACCATAAATTTGATGGTAAAAAATTATTTCTCATAACAAATATATGACACAATTTGCATGTGGATTAGTAAGTACTTTTAAAGGTGATTCACTGACTGATCTAATGTTACAAATCTTAATTGATCACAGATGCAGAACAAACATGACTGTGATTTTGCATATTGTGGGTATTTTGCTGTATAAACACTAACTGCATCCAGAGATTTTGTCATTTCATATTTTTCATACCGATAGAAAGCAATTCAAGCTAAAATAGCAATCTAACTGTCGAGATTATCATAATTTGGTTATTTACTGGATAGGGTGTCACTACAAAGGAAGCATTCATGGAAGGGAAGGGTTAGATTGTGGTGCGGGTTTCTATTGGTTGGTACAACCTCATGGGCTGAAGGGCCTGTTCTGTGCTATAATGATCTATGTTGTAAACTGGCCATGAGACAATGCTGATGTGCTGTTGTGTGTATTCAGCAGCTCAGGCTGTGGGATGAAGGTGCCCCCATAATTGTGCTGGAGTGGGTGGAGGTGGCAGGGGTGGGGGTGGGGGGGAGCTCTAGAATATCCACCCAATGTTGATAAAGGAACAACAATATATTTTGGAGTTAGGAGAGTGAGGTGAATTTGCAGCCAGTGATGTTCCCTCGTGCAAACAGTCCTGCATTCAAAGTTGCGAGAAGAGAACTTCCAAGTGTGTCACAGCCAGCAGCAGCTCGACAAGGGGTCAAATTCCTTGGTAAACGAGAGGGTGTCACTGGCGATGGGAGTGTAAGTTTAAGGTTTGCTATAATGAGGCATGGACTGAGATATTTGGGGTGGCAGAGTTGGCACAATGGTTATTGGAATGCTATTACAATGTCAGTAACCCGGGTTCAAATCTACTGCTGTCTGAAAGGAGTTTGTATGTCTCCCCTGGCTGCGTGGATTTCCTCTGAATCCTCCAGCTTTCTCCAGTGTTCGAAAGACAAGCATGTTAGTAGGGTAATTGTTCACTATGGCATAAATGGGTGGCATGAACTCATGGGCCAGAAGGGCCTGTTACTGTGCTGAAACTCTAAATTAAAATTAAAACATCTGTTTCTTGCTGAACTGTACAAAGTAAGTTCAGCCTTGAAGGGCCAAAGGGCCTTTTTTCTGGTGGGTAGGTATATTTTGTTTTCTTTGGTCGGTGGGTATATATAGGTTGGCAAAACATCGTGGGCTGAAGGGCCTGTACTGTGTTCTAAAATTATACAACCAGTTTGTTGATGTAGAAAGTGTAATTGGGCTAAGAGCTGATTTTTAGCACTCAACATTATTTAGTGTGGAAATGGTAAAGAATATTTATTCAGATTTGCTAATTTCCCAGTAGAAAGGAAGGACACTCTCCAGCATATTTTGCATTGATTTGCACAAAAATCACAGAAAAGATTTGGACAACTATTTTGACAGCTGACCTGGGAGTTTTGAGATAGCTCCTCTTGGAGCAAAGGTTGGTGTTTCTTCACATGGGAAGATATGTGAACTGGGTGGTGCAGCATCACTTAGCTGTGGCTTAGATCAAACCGATTGCCTGCTCCTCTGCTCTTTGATCATTGAGGCTTTGATTCCTCCATCACACTTCAAAAGAAAATTAAATATGTTGCAATTGATGTTCTGCGTTTGCATAAATATGCAACATAACCGCCATCCAATCACACAGCTCCCCTGCAGCTATGAGGGAATGAGTGGTGCAATGTGGCAACTGCTTGATTATGAAACTTTCTGAATTGCAAGGACACCTCCTGGGTAAACATTTATTACTAGCTCTGATGAATGGCAGACGGCATTCCCAGGAGGATGGTGGTGCTCCTGTCCTTGAATTTCCTGACAAACCTGCCTGTCCCTTTCTATAAAGCAGCTGGTAGAGTAGGGTTATAATCATATAACCGCTTACAGCATGGAAAGAGGCCATGTAGGCCCTCCATATAACAGTTTACAGCGTGGTAACAGGCCATGTCAGCTCTTCGAGTCCATGCCGGTTCACTTGAACAACTCCACTAGCTCCCCCCTTCCATTCACCGCCCATAACCCTCCAACCCCGCACGTCCTTGTACACATCCAACCTTCTCTTAAATGACAGAAGGGACCCTGCCGCAACTATCTCTTTTGGAAGATCATTCCATTCTGCCACCAATCTCTGAGTGAAAAAGCATCCTCTAATATTTCTCCTAAAGTTTTGCCCCCTTACCCTGAACTTATGCCCTCTTGTTCCAACCTCCCCTGCCCTCAGGTAAAAGAGTCTATTTATGTCTAGTCTATCCATTCCCCTCATAATTTTAAATACCTCTATCAAATCCCCTCTACGTTCCAATGAATAAAGTCCCAGTCTCCTTAATCTTTCTCTGTAATCTAGATGCTGTAAGCCAGGAAACATCTCTGCACTCTCTCCACCTTATCTATATCCTTTCTATAATTTGGAGACCAGAACTAAACACAATACTCCAAACCTGGCCTCACCAATGCCTTAAACAGCCACAGCATCACATCCCAGCTCCTATACTCTATACTATGATTTATGAAGGCCAGCATACCATATGCTTTCTTAACCATCCCGTCTACATGGGAATCCACCTTCAATGAACTCTGTAGCATAATCCCCAGGTTCCTCTGTTCCTCTGCATATCTCAATGCCCTCCTCTTAACTGCATATGTCCAATTTTGGTTATTTTTTACAAAATGCAGCACCTCTCACTTGTCTACATTAGATTCCATCTGCCATCTTCCAAACAAACCAAATCCTTCTGTAATCCAAGAAAACCTTCCTCACTATCCACCACTCCCCCTATTTTCATATCATCTGCATATTTGCTTACCCAGTTAACCACACCCACCTTCAAATCATTAATATAAATGATAAACAAGGGACCCAGCACCGATCCCTGAGGTACAGGCTTGTCACAACCTGACAAACAGTTCTCCACCATGACTCTCTGCTGTCTATCTTCCAGCCATCTCTGAACCCATGTCACTATCTCTCTATTAATCCCTAGTAACTGAACCTTCCTTATTAACCTTACATGTTGAATCTTATCAAAAGCCTTAATAAAATCCAGATAGATCACATCAACCGCCTTACCTTCATCCATTTTTTTTGTCACCTCCTCAAAAAACTCAACAAGGTTCGTCAAACATGACTTTCTCTTTACAAACTCATGCTGGGTGCCCCTAATCAATCCCTGCCTATCCAGATATGTGTATATACTATCTCGAAGAATACCCTCCATAACTTTCCCCACTACCAAAGTCAAACTTACTGGTCGATACTTACTTGGCTTGTACCTTATGCCTTTTTTAAACAACGGAACTACATTTGCAACCCTCCAATCCTGCGGCACCACACCCTCCTCCAGTGGTCTTTGAAAAATCACTGTCAGTGCCCCCGCTATTTGCTCCCTGACCTCCCTTAATGTCCTGGGAAAAATCCCATCAGGACCAGGAGACTTATCCACCTTAATTGACCCTCCAAAACCCTCTCTTTACTAATCCCTATCCTCTCTATAACTAAGCCATTTGCCTCACTTATCTCTTATAGCCCAATGTCCCTTTCCCTCATCAATACAGAAGAGAAAAAATCTTTTAATATCTCTCCCATCTCATACGGTTCCTCACATAGCCCAGCAATCCCAACATCCAGTGGACCTACTCTATCCTTAACCCTCATTTTACTGTTCATATCTCTGTAAAAACCCTTAGGATTCACTTTCACCTTATCAAGAATGGACTCCTCATACCTTCTTTTTGCCTTTTTAATTTCCTTCTTAAGGTTCTTCCTGGAATCTAAGTAATGATCATACATCTCCTCAATCCTCTGTTTCTTATATTTAGCATAGGCCTCCCTCTTGTCCTGAACCAACTTCCTAATTTTCTAGAAACCCACGGCTCCCTTGAACTTTTTGTCTTGCCTTTCGGCTGGACTGGAACATAAAGATTCTGTACTCTCAAAATCTCACCCTTAAATGCCCTCCAATTTTCCTTTACATCCTTCCTGGCAAAAATATCAGCCCACACAACTCTCTGCAAATCACTTCTCATTTCTTCAAATCTGGCCTTACACACTCGAAGGCCTTCGACTTCGGACCCAACCTATCCCTTTCCATAATTAAGCTAAAGCTAATGGTCCCATGGTCACTGGATCCGAAGTTCTCCCTAATGCTCACCTCCATCACCTGCCCTATTTTGTTTCCACACAGATCTAACACTGCTCCCCCTCTAGTGGGCATCACAACGTATTGCCCCAAAAAGTAGTCCTGAACGCATTGTATAAATACTAAGCCATCCTGCCCTCTTACTGACTGTGTTTCCCAATCTGTTTGGAAAATTGAAATCCCCAACCAACACCACTCTATTTCTACTGCATGTCTCAGCTATTTCCTTGCATATTTGCTCTTCTAGTTCCCTTTCCCCATTTGGAGGGCGTATAATATTCCCCTATAATAGTAACCTCATCCTTCTTATTTTTTAGTTCTACCCACACTACCTCCCTCGATGAGCCCTTCAGTCTATCTTGCTTCAACACTGCTGTAATATCTTCCCAGACCAATAATGCCACACCTTCCCCTCTTACTCCACCAACTCTGTCACATCTAAAGCAGTGAAATCCTGGAATATTTAACTGCCAGCCACAACTCTCCTTCAACCATGATTCACTAATGGCCACAACATCATAATACCACATGTCAATCCACACCTGTAGCTCATCCAACTTTCTTACAAACCTCCTTAAATTGAAATAAATACATCTCAGAGTTCTCACACATCCTACCTTCTGCCTACCACCTTCTCACAATTATCATTACAGCATCTATTTATTACTACCTGCCGTTGAACCCTCTAATTATTTAAATATGCCTCTTTCCTTTGCCTACAAACCCTCTCCCTGCTGTCCTGCCCAACTTGAAATCCTGTCCCCAACCATACTAGTTTAAAGCTTCCCGGCAGCCCTAACAAATGCCCCCGCCAAGAGACTGGTCCGTCTGGGATTTAGTTGTAACCCATCATTACAGTATAGGTCTCATCTCTCCCAAAAAAGGTCCCAGTGGTCCAAGAACTTGAAACCCTGTCTCTTACTCCACTCCTTTAGCCATGTGTTTAACCTCCACCTTATTCTATTCCTGCCCTCACTGTCACGTAGCACAGGAAGCAATCCAGAGATTACACCCTTAGTGGTCTTTTTTCTAAGCTCCCTACCTAACTCCCTATATTCATTCTGCAGGACCACTTCCTCCTTACTTCCAATGTCATTGGTACCAACATGTACCACAACCTCAGGCTTTTTATCTTCCCCTTTTAGGATGTTCTGAACGTGCATTGTCACATCCCGGACCCTGGCACCAGGGAGGCAAATCACCATCCGGTTTTCCTTATCGCGTCCACAAAAATCTCTGTCAGTCCTCCCGACCATTGAATCCTCTATGACTATGGCCCTTTTCCTCTTATCTCTACCATTCTGGGCCATAGAGGTTGACACCACACCTCTCCCCACCTTAGTCTGACTATCCTCCTCCTCAGTACTCAAGGTTGAGTTCCAATTTCTGAGGATTTCAGAGTCAGATGCTTTCTCTTGAACCTGACCCCTCCCTTTCCTCCTCCTAACGGTAACCCACTATCCCTCCTCCCGTGGCCCCAGTGTGACCACCTGCCTGTAGCTCTTGTCTACGATAGCCTCATTCTCCCTAACCAGAGTGAGGTCATCGAGCTGCAGCTCAAGTTCCTTGACCCGGTCCCTTAGGCCCCAATTCTTGTCCACAAATGGCCTCACTCTCCCTAACCATAGAGAGGTCACTGAGCTGCAGCTCAAGTTCCCTGACTCGGTCCCTTAGATGCTGCAGCTCAGCCCACTTTGTGCTTACGTGGGTGTCTGGGAGACGTGAAGACTCCATGACTTCCCACATGTGACACTGAGAGTAGAAAACTGTCCTCACACTCATCCTGCCTCTTTCTCCTCTCACCTTACAAAAGTAAAAAAATAAACAGATATATATTAAATTGAATATGACTGACTTACCTTTAGTCCAGCACGCTTGTCCTCAGCCTCTGCTCACATAAGCCTCTTGAGCCAAAGCCTCAAAGACACACTCCTTCACTGGGCCACTCACTCACTGGGCTGCTCCTCGCTGGCTGCTCCTTTGACTTACCCACCTTTTATTGCCCTTGACCAATGAACCCCACTACCTCTTGTAGCTCCTCCTCTGTAGTGATCGCCCGAGCTCTGAATTGCCGCCTCCTCCGACTCCTCGCCCGAACCTTTAGTTTCATCTTGATCACTGAGTTCCTCTCCCGAACCGCCACATATCTGGTGAAATTTGATTCCATTTCATTGAAAATCTTTGCATCTGGGAACTTAAACAAAATTCAGATGGTCTACCAGATGGTGTTGATTCACAAGGCCACAGAGTTGTATAGCGCAGATGAAATTATTTTCCTCTTTACCCTATCACCTTCATGCTAACCCTTCTGCCCATCTATGCTGATGGCATTCTACCACCTCATCAGGCAGCACACTCCAGATATCAACCACTCTCAGCATTAAAAAGCATCCTTCTTGTTCTCATCTTCAACCTATTCCTACCATGGGAAAACATTCTGATCATTTAACCTTTCTACTTTTCTTCTACACTTGTAAAACTCAATCTTATTATCCCTCAGGTTCTAGGGAAGACAACTTAGACTCTAATATCTCTCCAGAACTAAAGTCTTTCAATCCAGACAACATCTAGGTGACTCTCTACAGTGCACCCACCTATTTCTATCATGAGGTGACCGGATAATAGGCCTTGCAGTCTCACCTATGAAGGCAGATGTGCCATAATCCTTCTTCATCAACCCATCTACCTAGGCTGAAACCCCACAATCCCTCTGTTCTTTGGCATTCCCCAATCATTACTTGTCTGTGTCCTACCTTCCAGATTACATCACTCTGCACTTGTCAGAGCTAAATTCATCTGCCAACACTCCTCTCAGCTTTCTATCTGATTTCTATCTTGCTGTAAACTTAGACAACCACCACCAACATTTGTGTCCTCTGCAAACTTCCTAATCCTATCATATCACATTCACGGTTGGCCACAAATATATTTCACACACAACATTTACAGCACCAATCACTGTGGCCACAAGCTTCTGATCAGTAAAACCTTTGCCTCTTACCATCAAGATAACTTTGGATCCAAATAGCCAGCACATCTTGGATTCCACATGCCTTAACCTCCTGGATCAGTCTATCATGCAAGATATTATCATCAAATCCCAGATGAACAACTCCTTCCATATTGCCTTTACCAATCTTCTGTCATGTCCTCAAAACCTTCAAATTAGTGAGATGAGATTTCTTTGCACAAACCCATGTTTCCCATTCCTGATCAGACTTTGTCTTTCCAAATGGTAGGAAACTTAACCCTTGGGATTTTCTCCAATAATTTTCCCACCTTAGAAGGAAGGTAGCTCTCTGGCCACCCTTCTTAAATCAAGGAACAACATGAGCTATTTTCCATTCTGCTGGTAATCACTGGTGGCTGACAAAGGTGTTTTCTCCCTTGGTTCCCTTAACGTCCTGGATAGGGAGGGCAAAACGGACAATGGAACTGGGACAATAAACACAACACTGGAATAACTTGATGGGTCAAGCAGCATCTATGGAGACAAAATGCGTGTATGGTCAGAACCATAGCCCCATCCTTCTTACTTCTGTCAGCTCACCCTCAGCCTCCTTTGCCCCAGTGAAAGCTAACCCAATTCAATATCTTGCATAAACACAGTCCTCCAGTCCCGGCACCATTCAGTGGACTCTCCTCAGCACTCTTTCCCAGTGCCACTGTGTTCTTCCTACAATGTGATGGCCAAAGCTGCGTTCAGTACTCCATGCAGTTGAATTATGATATTCCTCGAACCTGTTCCACCATTCACCAAATTCATGTTTGATTTCTAATCTCATCTTCATTTTCCTGTACTGTTCCCAATTCCTTTAATGCCCAGAAATTCCTTGATCTCTGTTTTAAATGAACTTCACTGTCATCTCAGGTTGAGAATTTCATCCAGCCCACTCTGAGTGAATACATTCTCAGTCTTTGCCTCCTTCTGAGATGGTGATCTCTGGTTTGAGACTCTTGGCCACAGAATCATCCTCACTGGATCTATCTTAGTTGCTCTGTTGATCCCTGTACGTAGTACCTGGAAAGCCAACGGAACTGACTCTCACAAGCAGGGCTCATGTTACTGCATTCTACATTAAGGGAATTCATCAGTGACTGGCATGGAACACCAGAAGAATATGTCCATGTGGAAGACAGTCTTAAAACATCCAATATGTTAGCCTTTGCTAATCTGAATCAAGGTGTTATGGTGCATATTCCAATCTCCACACCAAGAAAACCAGCCCTTCACTTGAAACACTTTGTTTCCTACTGTAGTTCATTCTAAAGCAGGAATAATCTCCGGGTTGGTCAGGGCTGGTGTGTTTCCATCATTTAGGGAACTACTGGATGTAGAAATTTGTTTTTCTTAGCAGTAGCTGAAGCATCAGTTTAGTGGAAATACATAGTGGGCAAAGGTGTGAGCAACAATTGACCAGGTGAATCCCTGTTCCTCAGGTGTGTTCTTCACTGAGTCTTCTCACAGCTGACTGGGGATCAGCAAGTTGTGTGAATGAAATATTGCAGCAAACCTACATCTGGTGTCCTGCACGGTTGCTACAGATGCTTCGTAAATTACTAAAATATAAAAGTTACAGAAATAATATCTTAACAAGTCAATAATACAATTAAGTGTGGTTGAGATACCAGCCACCATTATGTCAACCTTCTAGAGAACCACCACTGAGAGTGTCCTGGCCAGCTGCATCACAGTTTAGTATATTTGCTGCAGAGAAATTGATCGGAGATCGATCCACAAAACCATAAGAGAGGCAGAGAGTATCATTGGAGTCTTTCTTGCCCCCATCGATGTGATCATCGAGGGCTCAGTAGTGGAGAACTTCAAATTCCTGGGTGTTAAAATCTCCGAGGATCTGTCCTGGAGCCTCCATGTTGATGCAAACATGAAGAAAGCCCTCCAGCGGCTATACTTTGTGAGGTGCTTGAGGAGATTCGGTGTGTCACCAAAGATGTTCAAAAACCTCCACAGGAGTATCGTGGAGAACATACTGGCTGGTTGCATCACTGTCTGGTATGGAGGGGCCAAATCTCAGGACAAGGAAAAAACTCCAGAAGGTTGTTAACTCGGCCTGCGACATCACAGGCACCAGACTTCACTCCATCGAGGACGTCCTCATGAGATGATGTCTTAAAAAGCAGCCTCAATCTTCAAAGACCCCCCCCACCACCCAGGCATGCCCTCTTCACCCTGCTACCATTGGGAAAAAAGTACAGGAGCCTAGTCAAGCACTCAGTGCACAGGGACAGCTTCTTCCCTGCTGCCATCAGATTCCTGAATAATCAATGAACCAAAGACACGGCCTAACTTTTCATGTATTATTTTTTAAATATTATTGTTGTAAGATGGTTATAACATGAATGTTTACACTAAGTTGCTGCTGCAAACATCAAATTTGTGACTTGTTCGTGACAGTAAATTCTGATTCTGATCTACTGCGATCGTTGTCTGTCGAGGGCGCACAAAATAACTGAGGTCCCCTTTCACCTTGCACACATCTTTCAGCTGTTCCTGACAGGAAAGAGATCCAGGAGGATCAGAGCCAGCACCACCAGGCTGAGGAACAGCTTCTTCCCATGGGCAGAGAGAATACTGAACAACTATTGGAACTGCTCACTCCTCACATCCGAGACTCTATTTTTTATGAAATATTGCTTATTTATTTATATTTATGAATACTTGTCCTGCATATGTGTTGTTTTTCTTTATGTGTCTAGTGTATGTCTGTGTGTTTTGCACCAAGAACTGGAGAATGCTGTTTCATCAGGATGTATTGTGCAATCAGGTGACAATAAATGTGACTTGACTTGAAGTAAGTGATTCCACATTGAAATAGCTCTTCTTTACAAACACTTAAGAAATCTTATACCAAACACAGAGGGATATATTTAGTTTGTTTGAGATGTGAATTCAAGAACAACCACCAATTACTGTTGAGTTTCCCCCCTCTAGCAGATGCTGAGACTGTCTAGACATCACAGTTGACTCCAGCCTGGCTGCCTGCTGGTCTCAGCATGCAGAAAGTCATGCAGTTAGAGGAATGCATGGGGAAATAATCAAGCACATGCAGCAGGCAACACCAGATTTGGCACAACCAGTCTCTCCGATCTTTGAATTGATGAGAGAAACTCCATTGAAATAGTGACACTGTCTCAAAAAGGCTGGTTTGAAGGTTATTTCAGACTTTTGATTGTGTACAATAATTGAATGTTGCGATGAAGGACTTGGCAAAACTTTCTTCACTTTTTCTGAAGTTGCCTAATCATGATTTGTTATTTAGTACTGAGCCAGCATTTCTCATTCACCTTGAAGTGCCTCCTGAACCAGACCATTTTAGATCCATATCCGTGGGACGGACACATATCACCTGTAAGCCAGATTTTCTTTTCCTAGGCATATCAATACATAAAATGAATTTAACACCAATTCCATCATTTTATAAGCAGTGCAGATCTTGGGCCTGAATATTGAAGCTTGGATGTCTCTCCTCTCCCATCGTAAACCTGTTCCTTGAGTTTAGACTCCCCTCCCGGGGAAAAGAACAGATCCGCACATTATCTGTGTCCTTCATGATTTTACAAATCTCGATAAGGTTACCTTTCAGTCTCCAACACTCCAGAGAAAAGTGCCAGCTCATCTGGCCTCTCCCTAGAATTTATCCCAGAAATATCTGTGCATTGACTGTAAACCTTGCATTGATTGTAAACCTTTGTGGGATGTCCTGAAAGGAACATGAAAGGCGCCATACAAATGCAAGTTTAACTTCCTTCAATAGATGGGTCAAATTCACTGCACAAAAATCCATCCCTGATTTCTTGGAGAAAATAAATGCATATTACAATACACAGTGTGCCTTTAAACCAGAGCACAACTTGTGCAGTAACGCTGTGTAACATTAGGAAATGCTCTGTCAGATTAAAAATCCTATCTTTAATTAAGACCAAATCTTCCTTGCTATCTTCACAAAACTGTTCAAAACACCACATTTCAATATCTGGATGATATGTGATGCGGGCATTTTCCATTCATGTAAAACAAAGTGTAACAATAGGTTGAATTTAAATTAGTCCGTGAAACATTTTTAAAGTCAATAAAATCTGGCATTATAATTCACTTTGGGTGGGGCAGTGGGAGGGGCTGATGCCTCTCACAGCACTTCAGACACAGGTTAAATCCTGACCTCCAGTGTTGTTTGTGTGGAATTTGCACGTTCTCCCTGTGTAGTGTGGGGTTCCCACAAGCACACCAATTCCCTCCCCCTAGACGATGGTTTTTAATTGACTGCTATGAGTTGCCCATTGTGAGTGGGGGAGGGGTAGAATCTGGGGGAAAGTTGATGGGATTGCGGGGAGAACAAAATGGGATTACTTTAGGGTTTGTATGAGTGGGGGTGTTGATGATCAGTGTGGATTCGATGGATCGAAGGGCCTGTTTCAAGACTGACTCTCATATTGTTGGTTGGGGCAGGTCGGGGTAAGCTTTGAAGATAGCATTTCTGTTAGTGCTGCAGGAGGTACAGATCACACAGTCTATTCCTGGTAGATATTAACAGTACAGTCTGTGTGCTATGGTCTGAGTATATGGGCCTAAGCCCTTTTTTTTGCTCATACCTTGAGGAAGGGCTCAGGCCCAAAACATCCTATGGATTTTATGAAACTGGCTGAGTTCCTGCAGCATTTCTGCATAGTATCCAAAGGGAGAAGAGTGGCAACTTTTTCTTGTTCCGTTGAAGTCTCCTTGACTTAAAGCATCATCTCTTGTTTCTCTCTTCTCAGATGCTGCTTGACCTGCTGATGCTTCCAGCCTTCTAGTTTTATTCTCCTAAACCATTCTTGGCAAATTGCTATGACAGGTTTAATATTTCAGGAAGGAAGGTTTGTTTTGGCTGGTGGCACTTACAAAGAGGTGGTTTAATTCCTAATACAAGGCCAGGAACTGCAATTGGCCACAAAATCTATACAGCTGCGATCTCGACAGCAAGGGAACTGAGATCTAATCTGTTGTCTCAATATCATGAACCAAAAGGCAATCGTGTAGCCACGAACTCTATCATCTTCATGTTGCCTTCTATTTTTAACGGTGATTACATTACAGCGAACCTCTGCTACTCTGGTTAATACCTCTTCTCCCTACTCCCTCAGGCAGAAGGTAAAGAAATCTGAACTCCAGCACTGCTGGGTTTAAGAAGTTTTATCAGGCTCTTGGACCTCCCCGAACTCCCCCAACTGTAAACTAGTCTGGGACCACCATAACATCTGTCTGTCGTCTTGAACCATCACTTGTCTATCCTTTTATATTTATCTCTTTTTGGTTTCATGATGCATTTATGATAATTTAATTTGTACAGTTTTAGTGTATTCTACATACCCACATGGCTGCAGGAGTTGGAATGTTGGTGCATCTGTACATTGTAGTTGTGTATGTGGCAATAAGGTCTCATCATTCTATCATTCTCTAAAAGCTCCATCATATATTGCAATCTGTCAATATTTGATATATTAGTTTGAACAATTAGTTTGGTTTGTTTAGATTAAACTCTAAAAATATAACTGCTTTATGGGTCTTTAAAACAAATTAACTTATGGTAGACACTTTCTGCAGAATAGGTGGACGTACAATCGTGCAAACACCATGGTCTCTGCTTGGTGATGCCTACATATGGGGTTTAATGAGGGCAAATGACTCGCATTTTCTTTACTCACGTTTAGGATGAGATCATCGTTGGCAACAATGACATTTGCTGGTCATTTCTAATTGTCCTTGAGAAAGTAGTGTGAAATGGCTCCTTGAAGCACTGCAGTCTGTTTGGAGAAGATACTTCCAGTCTCCTGTAATGTAGGAAGTTCAGGATTTGGATAGAGAGGTGGGAGGTAACATAGGAGGAATCTCACAACCCCATTCACCTGCTGCCCTCGGTTATCTGCATGTTAGGAGTCACAGCTGAAGGAGCCTTTGATTACACTGTCACAGTGTCATTGTATTCATGGTGGCTGGAATAAAGGCATTACTCTAATGGATCCCAATTCACTGGGATGATTTATCCTGGATAGTGGCAAGTTTGGAGATGCCCTCCAATTACGTTTGTTGGTTTTGACTGTGAAACATGTCAGACTTAGTTAATAGTATTTGACTTAATATTTCACTACAAAACCTCCAACATCAGATTGATAGATATCTAATTAGTCAGGGTATCAAGGAATATGGGGAAAAGGCTGGAATTTGGAAGTAGACCTGAGAACAATTTAGCTCATGGTGGAGTAAACTCAATGGGCTGAATGGCCTACTTCTATTCCTTTATCTTGTGTGTGTGTGTGTGTTTGTGTGTGTGTGTGAGAGAGAGAGAGAGAGAGAGAGAGAGAGAGAGAGAGAGAGATCAGTCCCAAATCTCATATGTTTTCAGGGAAAAGAAGAAAATAATTTTGCCAAGAGTCTCTCATGGCTCTCAGAGCAGCCCCATCAACCCCATTCCTCGTGAAAGCCCTGTAGCCTATTCTGTATCACATTCTGCTTCTCAGTTTGGCCACATGGAAATCTCACTACCCCAGTAACAGATCAGATTTCAAATTTATTGCCAGAATACATACATGACATCACATACAACCCTGAGATTCCTTTTTCCTGTGGGTGCAACAGAATTACCACTAATTGGTAGTGCAAAAAATAAATTATAGTGTATACATGGAAACAAATAAAATAACTGTAAACAGATAACCAATGTAAACAAACTGACTGTGCAATACAGAGAGAACAAAAGAAAATCAATAAAGGGCACAAGTATGAGTCTTTAAATTAATCTCTGATTGAGTTTGTCATGATGGCGGAGGGGTAGCAGCTCTTCCTGAATCTGGTGGTGAGAGTCTTGTGGCATCTGAGATAATGACTCACAAGAACCTAAATTTGCTCACCCTCTTCACCTCTGATCCCCCAATAATCACTGGATTGTACACCTCTGGCTTTCCTTCCCTGAAGTCAACAAATCAGCTCCTTTGTTTTGGTGACATTGAGTGCACCGCTGTTATTGGTGCACCATTCAGCCAAATTTTCAATCTCCCTCCTGTCTGCTGACTCATCCCCATCCTTTATACAACCCACTACCGTGGTATCGTCGTCAAATCTGTAGATGGTGTTATTGCCGTACTGAGTCACACAGCTGTAGGTGTGAAGTGAGTAGAGTGGGGGCTAAGAACACAACCCTGTGGTGCTCCAGTACTGATGAAGATTGTGGAGGAGATGTTCTTATCAATCTTCACTTATTGTGTCCTGGAGGTAAGGAAATCTATGATCCAATTACACAATGGGAATTGTTAAATTCCCAGGTCTTAGTTTGCTGTCCAGGTGTTTCAGTGCTTTGTGTAGAGCCAGTGAGATGGCATCCACCCATTTCTACGATAGGCAAACTGGAATGGATCCATGTCATTGTTCAGACAGGAACTGATCTGCTTCACCACCAATCTTTCTAAACACTTCATCGCTGTTAATGTAAGTGCGACTGGTCAATAGTTGTTTAAGCAGGTTACTGCACAACAGGCCTATTTCTTTGTTGAAGATTGAACACAAGTCTTCGTTGGTCACACATTCACCACAAAGAATTTGCATGTGCTTTCTGAGACTTCTGTTATCATTGTGCCCGTCTTTGCATCTTTAGTGACAGAGGAATCTTAGGAAACAAAGAAAAAAAATATCTTATTAGCTACTTTGCAGCTTGTGAACTGATCTCCAAGGTAATATTTTGGATTCAGCAATATCTGACTCATTGTGACCAGCTGCAGGAATGATTCTGAAAATAATTGTTGCTATTTTGATGCACATTAGACACTTGGATGTACATCATGTCAATTTAAAACAAGCTTTATTTCATTTTGAGTGTGGCACACCTGCTGACAATGTACCTGTGTCTTGTAAATTTTAATAGCAAGATCATTTCTGAACCAACTGAATAGTGATGCACTGCATACATGATTACTGCGGTGAAAAGTAATTGCAGATCAGTAAATATGTGACACAAGAGGGAACTGATTCTTGGACCGGATGCCTTCCAGTGGAGAACTTCTCAAATCAAGTTGGAAAAACCCAGTTTACATCCAACTGACTGTGGCAGAATGTTCCCTTCAATGTGGAAATGCTCTGAATGTGGAAATGCATTTCCTCATGCAAGAAACTTCAAAGGAGGGGCCCCAGGCTTGGGCATTTGGAGAAATTAATGTTATCCTTTGACTATGAAGTGTTTTGCTTCTCCCAATAATCGGACAAGTCTGACAAAACACACAATTTGGTTAATATCACTAATGGCATCGTGAAGCACTAATGGCACCAGAAAGAAAGCACATCAGCACCTCTACTTCCTCTGTAGTTTGTGGAAGTTTGGTATGACATCAGAAATCCTGGCAAATTTCTATAGGTATGTAGTGGAAATTGTGCTGACCGGCTGCATCACGGTCTGGTATGGAAACACCAATACCCCTGAGTGTAAAGTCCTGAAAAGGTAGTGGACACAGCCAAGGACATCGCAAGGAAAACCTTCCCCACCATCAAGAACATATATGGGGAATGCTGCTGTCAGAGAGCAGCAACAATCATCAAGAATCCATATCACTCAGCACATGCTCTGTTCCTGCTGCTTCCACCAGGAAAGAGGTATAGGTGCCACAGGATTCGTACCACCAGGTTCAGGAACAACTGATACCCCTCCTCCATCAGACTCCTCAAAACCAGCTCAGTATTAGCAACAAATTACCCAAATATTAGCCAGAAACCTTTTGGTCTTTCAGTACATGGAAATATTGGTGAGAAAATCCTACTCACTAGCACACAACAAGGGCACCGGGTGGTGGGGATGGGTGGTGTTGGGGAGAAGGACCACAGTTTAGAGTCCTCCCATAACCAGACTCTGAGGGGTTGAGATGAGGGAAAGTCACTCAAACAGAAGAGGGAGTAACAACAAGATGCCAAAGGTGATAATGGTGTATTTAGAGACAAATTTAACAATGTACATTGTTATGAAAAAACTTTGAAGAGTTTTCTTTTTTGTAAATAATTTATTGTGAATAAAGTCTATCTTTGGAAAAAAAAGTTTAAATAATGCACAGTAACTGCTGACCCTCTCAGCAGATAATTTGGGGGGAATAAATCAATGTAGATTTATTCAGATTTGGCTCATTTTATGCGTTCCAAACTCAAGGGATGAGGCACTCTTCAAACTAAAATGTACAAATCAGTTTCCCGTCTGAACAATGACATGGATCCATTCCAGTTTGCCTATGGTAAACATCAAACAAATGTTTACATTGTATTTGAAACCCAAGAATATTTCCATACATTCTCTGCTGGAGATGTGGCCTTACATTAATCGTTTAAGAAAACTTTATGAAGCTTCTCAAACCGAGCAACCTCATTGGTTCCACATCAGGTAGGTGGTTGATGAGTATTTCTATTCTGATTGTCCAAGAGACTCAAATCAAAGATATTATTGTTCACAGCCCCACGGCCTTGAGAGACGAGCAGTGGGGGAAGAAATGTGGTGCTCTCAGGTGATAGGATTGTTAGGGGAAGAGCTGAAGTTCTCTGAAGCAGAGACAGAGTGTTGGAGGTTACACTGCCTGTTAGATGCATTTGGTCCCCAGAAAAACCTGGAGTGGGAGGAGATCCAGTGAACGTTTGGAGCTCTGCATACAAATGTAGAAAGAGGGTGCAACCACATCCAGTGTGTGAATAGAACTAGTCTTCCTATTTAAGGCATTGAAGCATTTCAGAGGCTCACTAGAGCAGATGGCTGGAATGTCCAATGAGGAAAGGTTGGCCAGCGGGGCCACCACTCTTCACGTCTGAATGTGCCTTCAGTGATGTAATGTTCTGTGACAGGTCTCTTCTGTTTATTTATTCATCCATCAGCTTCCCTGGAGGGAATGAATCAAATGCTTTTCAAAGACTACAAATAACACACAACAACCTTCTTGCCAAAAGGTCTGGTTCTGTTGTTTCACATTCTCCAGATCCTTCCATTTGATCTCAGGAACAGCTTCTTTGGGCTGTCAACAATGTCACAGCTCCTCACCTCAAGGATATTCCTGGCAACCTCTCCCTCAACAACCACCCCCACCCCCTTCCGGCGAAGCCTCTTGGAGATAAAGGAGTCCTCACCCGAGCCATGAGATTCTGCTGCTCAGGTTGACAATGGAGGCCATCTCTGATGCCACAGTATCCAATTGCCCACTAGAGGAATGTCCATTCCTCTGCATCTGTTGGCTGCAGGCGGTCAGAGTCAGGTCGCATATTGGAGACAGAGGCTTCTGTTGAGAAGAGCCACCCTGTCAGAAGCTTGCACACATTAGTTCATTGCCAAGATAAATTCTTGAATTGTGTCACATTATGCTATAAGTCCTGAATTCATGCGTCACACTTTCAAAATCCTGCTTAATGTTACAGCACAGGAACAGCAACAGGCCCTTCAGCCCGCAATGTATGTGCCAACCTGCTATCATCTTAAACTGTACATCTCCCTGGATGGGGTCTGTACCTCGATTGCCTGCCTCCTGCATGCCCATGTGCCTGGATGATTGTTTTTGTATCTACTTTCACCTCTCCACTAGGTAGTCTGTTCCAGGCACCTACCTCTCTGTGTAAAAAAAAACCCTTGCACATCTCCTTTAAGTTCCCCCCACCCTCCCCCCTCTCAATGTAAACCTATGCCCATTGATGTTTGATATTCCCATCTTGGATAAAGAACCCTAACAATGCCTCTCGTAACTGTATAAACCTATTAGGTCTCCCCACAACCTTTAATGTTCTGGAGAAAACAATCCGTTTGTTCAACCTCTCTTTGTGAGTAAAACCCTTCAACCCCAGGTAACATCCTGGTGAATCTCGTCTGCATCCTTCCTGCATCAGGATGGCCAGGAATGCACACAATAATCCCAACCAAAACCTAACCAATGTTTTATACTGCCGCAGCATAACTTCCTGACTTGGCCTAACCAATGGCCTGAAGAGTAATGCCATACACCTGGGTCTATATGGTCCTGCCATTGATGGTATATATTCCCCTTACATTTACCCTCTCATAGTGTAACAGCACACACTTGTCTGGATTAAACAGCATCTGTCATTTCCTTGGCCATATCTCCAAATGGTCCTTATTCTGCTTCCCCTCCTTCCACAAATTTGCCAACTTTTGTCCTGCCTGCCAAATGCTCTACAGGGAATTGGTTGGATTACCTGCTCAGTACTACTTTAGTCTGTTTGAGGTGTTCAAATTTCCAGATCCATACCAGTGAGGGAATGTAACACTGACACACTATATCCAGTGCATAACTGTAACACTGACATGCTACATCCAGCGCTTAACTGTAACACTGACACACTACATCCAGTACTTAACTGTAATACTGACACACTGCATCCAGTGCTTAACTAACACTGACATGCTACATCCAGTGCCTAACCATCACTGACATGCTGCACCCAGTGCTTAACTGTAACACTGACACGCTACACCCAGTGCCTAACTGTAAAACTGACACGCTACATCCAGTGCTTAAATGTAACACTGACACGGTGCATCCAGTGCTTAACTGTAACACTGACACGCTGCATCAGTGGTCGACTGTAACACTGACACGCTGCATCCAGTGGTCAATTGCAACACTGACACATCTCATCCAGTGGTCGACTGTTAACACTGACACATCTCATCCAATGGTTGTCTGACATTGACACATTGCATCATTTTTATATGCACTACCTGCATAAATTGACCATAAGGCGTAGGAGCAGTAATAGGCTATTCAGCCCATCGAGCCTGCCCCACCATTCAATCATGAGCCAATGCATTTTTTCACTCAGCCCCATTGCCCGCTTTCTCCCCATAACCTTTGATTGCCTGGCTAAACAAGAACCAATCAATCTCTGCCTAAAATACATCCAATAACCTGGCCTCCACAACTGCCTGTGGTAATAAATTCCCCAGATGTACAACAATCCTGCTAAATAAATTCCTACGCATCTCTGTTGTAAGGGGATGCCCTTCAATCCTGAAGTTGTGTCTTCTTGTCCTAGAATCTCCCACCATGGGAAACAACCTTTCTACATCTACTCTGTCCAGGCCTTTCAACATTTGAATTTGTTCAATGAGATTCCCCTCATTGTCTTTTTGTTTCGACAACAGTCCATTGGCTCCAAACTGTTTTAAAACAACGGTGCTGTGCAAACGCAAATGAAGAACTGTATTTATTTACTGATACTGCTGAAAGTCTCCCACTGTTCTGGAAGGGACAACTTTATAAAGATCTAGCGTTTCAGGGTTGAGACCTTCAAGTAGGAGAAAAATGTAGGTAGGTGCCTGACGTTCGAGTGCTTGCCTATGTTTTGCTCATACTTTGATGATATGTTCAAGCCTGAAATGTTGGTTATATATCTTTATCTTTGATACATAAAATTCACTTTTTGACATGCTAAGTTTCTGCAGCATTGTGTTTTTATTTCAATCATGGTGTCTGCAAACTTTCGTGGTTTACTTCCATTTATATAGCCCCTATAACAGTGGTTCTCAACAATTTTTTTCACCCACATTCCACCTTAAGACATCCTTTACAAACCACAGAGCACCCATGACGTAGGATGCCAAAGGTACTCTGTGGTCAGTAAGGAATTACTTAAAGTGGTATGCGAGTGGAAAGAAAAAGGATAAAAGCCTTACCCTGTAACATAGCCCAATGGCCCAAGAAAGCCTTTACAAGGACATTGATGCATATAGTGGCAAATGGTGAAAGGTTTGTTCAAAGACACAGGCTTTAAGGAATGCCTTGGAAATAGAGAGGTATGGAGTACTGGGAGGCACGTCTGCCACTGGTAGAACAATGAACGTCCAGGGTGGACATGGAAAGTTTGGTGTAGGTTATACCTCACTTCAACAATTTTCACGGATTCAGATAGAGAAAAGTGAAAGGCCAAGATAAGGGTTCTCAACGTACATTAGGGTTACAAGCTTCATGACCTCGGACCTCAACAGGGGATCATATTCCATCCTGACCAACACTTCATAAAAATTACCGATCAAGCCATAGACGATAATTACACTGCAAAACCAAATCAGAAATTTGGAACATTTAACTTGTTTTTATTAAGAAGTCAATAATGCTTCAGTAGTTTTATACCTTTTTCCTGTAAAAATGGCATACATGAACTGATACAAAAAATGCGTGGGAACATGAGATTCTATCAATACACAAAGTTGCCCATGTACACTAGAAATAAGAAATGACCTAAGCAAACAGCTTTAGTGCCTAAAGATCAGACCTAATGTGCATATAACACAGCAATAATCTTCAACTTTGTTTCATTTTTTAAAACCAATTTTGCACAATACTTGTTTTGCACATGACAAGATCCAATTATCCAAACTAACTCTATACAATGAAATACATATTACAAGAAAACAGTGCACTGCGTTTGAGAGAAAAAATATGGTTCACACAAAAAAAAACATATACAACTAAAACTTTGAATTTGCCATGTTTTGTTTGAATGTGTGGGGGGGCATATTCCTTGCATTCTGCATGAGATGCAAAGAGCCAATCAGAACACATCTTCCTGAGACATGACGAATCTGTTTAATTTTCTTTTGAGAAAAATAATAATACCTACATCAGTAACACAGCTACACTGAAACTAAAGCTGAGAGGAAGGGATGCAAATTACTCTGAAGTACTGAGAAAGTGGGTTTAAAACAGCGACAAGACAGACATTTTTTGAGCATGTTACACACTTCCTTCACTATTGTGGTGGCCTCTCTTATACAGAGTACTGAGCATTTGTTATCGCGTTTACTCTGCAATTCTGAAGCAGCCTCAGCTTCTGATCACTTTCCTTGGAACGTGACGAAATTCAGCAAGCATCGCTTAAGCCTTCAAAACTGTCTTATTTACCCATTCCTTCCTGTGCAAATCCATTGGCAAAGCTCCTTCCAATGAATGCACATTTCTGTAGCACCGAGGCTAACTCACTCTCCCCTCTCTGTTCCTGAAGATATGATAGTGTATCACGCATTGTAACATTAAACCTCAATTCAAAAGGAAAAAAATAACCTAAAATGAACACTCTTCGGGTAAAGCTGTCACATCATAATTGGGCTGTGTCCCGGATGGAGATCAGGAGAATAGATTTTGCTTTGCATTGACAGTTAATGTTCCATTAGCTGCGCCTACAATTTTATCTCAGAGGCTTTGCTGGCAGCAGAGGTGTTACCTCAAAGCAAAAAACAAACTGCAAAATGTCAGTTCTATGAGGCAAACATTTTGTTTTACAAAAGCAATAATATGGTCTGTTTCCACTGTAAAATAAATGTTTGGGAAAGAAAAGGTGGTAATATTTTAAGGCAATTTTCACTCTTTAAAGAGGCACTATCCCTTTATAATGGCAGACACAGGAAGAACAAATGTTAAATGCAGGAGATACACAGAACTTCCATTAAATACTACAGCCTCCTGTACAGCGTTTGATCAATTTTAATTAAATCTTTAAATAGAATACGAATAGCATTATACAATGGCACAAGGACAAACCACTTTCATCACTGGCTCGATTAAAAAAACACTGCTGTTTAAAAAAAGATCTATGCACACAGTCCATGTAAGCAGTGGTTGTTTTGAAGAGGTTCTTAAATATAAACCATGCGATATGAACAAAGGGATATGCCTTTTTAAAACCATGCTAGTGTTCATGAGCCCAATTGCACCATGTGAATAATTTGCCCCAGGTAATGCACCACTTGCTCTGTTGGGCTCAGGGGAATCAACCTTGCTGACAGGTAATCGTGAATGCAGATAAACTTTCAAATTTTTGGCAAACAAATTAGTGAGAAGTAAGGCCAATTGGGAAAGACTGATGAGATCTTTTAAAAACAAGAGCTGTCTGGAACAAAGTTTGTTCCTACTTTGATAACTCAATACTGTCCACTCAGTAAAAGGCACAGACCTCAGTTGTCAGGTCTGATTAGAGTTTCTGTTGACGTTCTGTCGCTTGGTCAGAACACAGACAGACAGTTTGAGGTATCCTACATCGCACAGTCTATACAAGAGAATGAAATTAGCGTCAATCTCGCCACACAAAAGCTCCCTTGCAGAAAAATGCTCGATCCGTGTCCCTCTGCGAAAATTGAACTGCCACGCCTGCTCACCCCTCAGACAGGGATGAAATGACTTTAAAGTGTAGAAATGAAAGTGAGCTTCTAAGTCCACCAAGGTTCCAAATGGCAATTCAAAAGGCTGGAGTGCTTGCAGGGAAAACAAGGCACGATGTTTTCTGCAAATGAGAGAACTAAACTAAGTCCAAGCCTGGCTAGGCATTTACAGAGGTGTCAAACTGTGGAACTCACTGAACTCAATCAACGCCTTTCCCCACCTGGACATCTCTCAGCCGTGTCCACCATGCTAAAAAATCAACTGCAACATGTCAACAGTTGGACACCCCCGTGCCACTGCACTTTATTTAGATGAAGTACTCTTTCTTTTCATCCGAGCTGTTCTGTCCACCCTCTGCGTTGATAATTGCTGTATCTGCGTCTGCTGCATCATCAGCTCCTTTAGCCTCATGTGTGAAGTATGTACCTGGAACACAACACAAAGCCACACATTAGTGAGATTACACCAAGTTACTGGGAAAGCAATGGAGAGTTGGTTCTCATTGCCACAGGATGGAGGGCCGTGGCAGGAAGTAGTACACCCATTAGTGGGCTCACATGAAAACTCTCATAATCCAGTATCTGAATGTTCCAGGTTCAGCATCTGGTTCACTCCCAGAGAATCCGGAATTGAAACAGGGTGTGTAATGGAGCTGGGGTCTGGATAGAGGGCTGGGAATATGATCAAGTCTAGGCCAGCAGGGAACAGACAGTGGGCCAGATGTGTAGCTGGCACCTGGGACCAGACAGTGGGCCAGATGTGTAGCTGTTATATATGCTGCAAAAAGTCAGGTTCTATTTCCCAACCCCTTCCCACTCTGGGATGGGGTGGGGGGGGGGGAATCAGTTTCCTGCTCCATTTACAGTCACATGAAAAAGTGAAATAAATAAATAAACAGCCCAGAAAATCTTCTAACACACACTGATGCTGTGGTGTGTGTGTAGGTTTCAGGATGAGGTACTCCAGGCTGAATTTGGAAAGCTAGGAGACAAACCAAAAAGTAGGATGTTAAAGGGAGTCATCTCAGGATTACTACCAGTGCTATGTGCTGGTCAGAGTAAGAAGAGCAGGATAGTTCGATGTATATGTGGCTTCAGCAGTCATGAAGGAAGGAGGATGTCAGATTCCTGGAGCAGTAGAACCATTTCTGGGAGAGCAGACCAGTACAAACCAGACAGTATACTTGGGTAGTACCGGAACAATGTCCCAGGGATTGTTTTACTCATGCTGTTGGGGAGGTTTTAATATAGCAGGGGGGATGGGAAAGACAGAGGGAAGCAATGCAGAGAGCAAAGCAAAAGTTAGAAAAGAAAGAGTGGAGTTCAGACAACTCAAATGCCAAGGCACAAAGATTACTTCATTCCAAAAGGTCAATGAGGGCATTTTATCTGAATGGCTATAGTATTTGAAACGAGGTCAGTAAAGTTGTGGCAAAATCAGTACAAAGCGATATGATTTAGTGGTCATTACAGAAAGGAGGTAGTATGAAAGGATTGAGAATTAACTATCTAAGATATGAGATATTATGGAAGGATAGGTGGGGAGGTAAGGGAGGTGGAGCTGTGCTCTTAATTAAGAATGAAAGAGCGATAATGAAAGACAATATTAGATCTAAGAATGAGAATGTTGAATCCAGCTGGGTCGAGTTTAGGAATAGTAAAAGGGTTGGGGGGGGGGGGGGGGGAGAGAATCACAGGGGGAGTGGTCTGTGGACCATCAAATAATATTACAGTAACACAGGCAATAGACCCTGAAATATCTTATGCATGCAAGAATGGAACAGGTGTTGACATGTGGGTCTTAACTTGCACAAAGCATAGATTGGGCGAATCAAGTTGGTCAAGGCAGCCCAGGAAATTTCATAGAATGATCTGTTTTAAACAATGTTACCTAACCTACAAAGAAACATACATCTTAGATCTGATCCTGTACAAAGAGACAGGAACAACTAATGATCTTATAGTTCAGGATCCTCTCAGAGAATGTGATCCCAGTATGATAGAATATTAACATTTTTATTTTAAAAATTTAATAAAAAGATATAATTTAAACATACAGCATGGTAACAGGCCAGAAAGTTGTTTGGTGATGTAAATTTATATGCCATCCATATAACGTGCAGGGAAAAATCTGAGTTGCAAAGTTTAAGGAAAGTGCTTTAGATAGGCTAAATTTCTAAAATTTTGAATTTCTAAATTTCAATAATAAAAATCTAATGCAGTTTCACTAATTCCTTTGATGCCAGGAAACAATTTTAACTTATTCACTCAGGGGAAGAATAGCTTAATGAGCTGAAAAATCTAGGTGTGACAATATCCACCCATCTGATGCTCTTCATTGAGCTCCAGGTGCTTCACCATACATCAGCAAGACTGCTCCACTAGCTGTTAGCTGTAAAGTACCTCCTGTGACTGAAAACACCACCAAATTGGACAGTTTTAGAACAGGACAAAGTGCCTGTGTTGTGTCAGCCAGCAGATCTGTCTCAGTAGAGCTCTCCTGCACTGTGATGGATCCGTTAATTGTATTTGCTTCAAGGGATGCCAATTTAAACTATCAAGTGTTTTTCTCCCTGTCCTGAGATTTATGGTGGAATCAGAACTAAATGCAGCTCCACTTTATCCACATGTTGTACAAACAAAGCCAGTTAACTACTTTTCCAGTTTACATTGCCAAGGTAGCCAGAGTCCATGGAAACTCCATAACAACCTGCACAATTATGTCTGAAAGCATTGGTAGGTGGCACAGCAGGATAACAGAGCTGGACATACCCAAGGTATTTGGCGATGACCTCCAAGGGCTGAGGGTGGGGGGTGAACAAGGAGGATCGCCCTGCCGAGGGAGGGCACAACTAGAGGCAAAGCCTCAGGATGGAGAGACAACCACTTAAAGCAGAGGAGGAATTTTATCTCTAAACAAATCTATGCAGAAAGGAGTGGAGTTTGAGCTAGTGAACCAATTGAAGGCAGATACTAGCCAGTATCTGAACCATAAAGGATCAACTATTATCTCATTGATTGATGGGGTAGGCTCAAGGGGCTGAGTGGGCTTCTGCTATAGTTTCATAAACATGTCCCTGAAACCCAAGAAAACTTCTAAATGATGGGCTTCAACACTGGGGCAATGAAATCCTCTGTGGACTGAGGGACATCCCATCCACTTGCTCTCCTGGCTTGAGAACGCTCCTCACAGAAAGGAGGAGAAGCACTCCTCAGCGTGGCCGGGAGTGAGCCACAATCTTAGGATTGCACTGGATTAACAATCACCAGGATACTGGTGTCACCCACATTATAGTCCTGTAACATGTTCTGCTCACATGCACCAGTGAAGGTTTTGCGTTCTGTCTACTTATTTCTTGAGCAGCCTATCAATGGATTTGGTGACATTTTGATCAATCCATATTAACCAACGTTGGCCACCCTGCCCTCCAACACTGGGTCAGCTGGAGTTCCCACAACCTTTGCTAGTCTGAGTCAACTGGTGAAAAGCCCCTTTGACCAAGTCCTCCTCAAGACAATAAATTCTACAAGCACTGCAGCATTCATGGATGAGAAGGGCTGTGAGCAATGAACCTCAGCTGATCAGGAACGTGTTTCCGCCTGAACCTCAGGCATTACAGGGCAGAACGAGGACCTTCACCATGGTGGGGTTCCTCTGATCATATTGAATCTCTGTCATCTCTCGGCTGCCACAGAGAATGGATACTGGTGAGATCCCAGAAGGTAATAGTTACCTACATGAAGGAATATTCCTTCATTGGCTGAGGTATCAAACAACACAGGGATGGCACTCTATAAACATCTTAAAGCACCACTGCAGGTCACAGCTAGAGTACTGCATACGATTAATCCACGGCTGCTGTACTGTATACAGTTAATCCAGTGCAGGTCACAGCTGGTGCACCAATAGTGCAGAGGAAACCTGGAAAATTGAGGCATGGTTTAACTGATTTGGGTCAGCACAGGGTGATGGGTGGGTACGACGTGGAAAGAGAGCACAGTCTTAGAATAAAAAGTACCAATTTATAATCGAGGTGAGGAGAAATTTCTTGTGGAATTTATTGCCTCCTGCAGCTGTGGAGGTAGGATCTTTGGGGGAATTTAAAGAGGAAATTGATAGGTATCTAATTGGTCGGATTATGGGGACAAGGCTGAAACTTGGAACTAGATGTGAGAACAGTTGAGCTCAGGGAGGGTTCACAGGGCAGACTCGATGGGGCAAATGGTCTTGTGATATCTTGTGATATCAGGACAGGATGTGAATCATGCACCAGTTCAGGGTTCCATCGCTGCTCACCTTTGTGCCTGGCAAAGTATCGTCCAAGTACAATCAGCAGGCATAGAATAGCAAACACTACGACGGCCACCACACCGCCGATGACAGCGTGGTCAACAGATCCTGGGACCTCTGTGCCTGCTCTTGAGTCTGTTGGATTGGAAGCAAAAAAATATTAGTGAGAAAGGCTTCATGTTATCAAAAGTACCAAATCCTTCATTAATAACAGCCAGCACTACTCCCGTAAGAATAAAAAGATCCATTAAAACATTACCACATGCTATCCTCCTCATTTTATAACGTCCTGCATCTTCCAAATTGACAACTTGCTCCATTTAAACTATTTTTATTGCTTTAGTTTGTCAAGACTATGAATAATTTTGCCTAGACAAAGGCAAGAAGCAACCCATACATGAATCATTTACAAACATTAACTGCAGATAACTTGAATGTAGCCAAATGTAATCAGCTCCGATGATAGGCCCAAGCATTTGATTTAACTGCTTGGCATCTGTCAATGTGCTTCTGCAGAATGGCTTATTTTATAGTTCATCAACCAGCAATAAAGGGCAGGAAATCTGAGTTGGTCCATACAGACTCTGTTAGGTGATTTTCCCAGAGTTGCAGAGGAGCTCAAAAGTGGGCATGTGAATCTTCCAACAATCATTGGATTGGAAGGCAAGCCATATAGGCACCATCCAGGATACTGGCGCTTGACAGCAAGGGACTGCCAATGGTCTCTCTCCAAATGTGGAATGTAATAGAAAGGAGCATCTGAATAAAATACTGCTGGATTGACAAGCAAACACACTAGAGCCTGACTTGAGCACTTGGCTCATTTCTCTGACTAGAACCAGTAACAGCACTGCAACAGGTAGAAGGTTAAACCCCTCCCCCAGTCAATTCTCACCTTCCCTCTCTCCTGTACTCCATCCAAATCCAATTAACACCTTTTGCCTGTTCGTCTGTACTTCTCCCCCTGCACATTCTTCCCTCCTCAGCTTTTTAATTCAGACACTTGCCTGCTTTTTACTCACACCTTGAAGAAAGACTCAGGCCCGAAATGTCGGTTATATTCATCTTTACCTCCTATTGGCATTGAGAGAACTGCTGAGTTTTTTTTAAAGCATTTCTGTGTTTTTACTACAATCACAGTATCTGCAGACTTTTGCGTTTCACTGACTAGGTTAAACACACACAATTTAATTGCAAACAACGAACATTTTGAAGGCCTGGACAGCTTTCTGTAAAACCTGGTGATAAAAACTTGTAACCATGAAACACGACGTTGTCCAAATAATTTACTTTGATTAAAACATGCTTGGATCATCTCATGTAAAATATTCCAACTTGTAAATCATTTCAACCCATTCCTGGGAAACTGTCATCTAAATCTTTCAGTATGCAGTCAATAATTTGGAACTGGTCCTAGAACTGAAGGAAGTGACAGGTATTAATTTACCCTGAAGATAAAATGTGCAAGTATTTATCAGTTAATTTTAAAAATGATTTATATAGTGATCTTTCAGAACTGACTTCAGCTCAGAACAGTGATGGAGATTTATTACTGCAGATGTGGAGAACTCTAACTACTGAGGATGATGGAGTTCAATGAAGACCACATCTGAATTATCACTTCCTGCAGAATTTAGGCCTTCTACATTCTATCAATTTACCACACACATCAATGGTTATCAATTTCAACAGACTAGTCTCCAGAAAACTCTCTCCAAAAAACCGCAGAAAGTATATAGCTGGTTAAGGTTTCTTGAAAAGTTTCCACTTAGGTGGGGTTCTCTACAATGTATAAAAGGGGCAGATTAAAGACGAATTGGAACTTTAAAGTAACCAAAATTCCCAATGGAATGTTTAGTAAATAAAGTTTCATATATATTTTGCAGGAATTCTTCTTTGAGTGAACATCCCAGAATCCTGCACTGATGTATAAAAATTCCTTCCATGCAAACCTGACTTGCTTATTTGTTCACCTTTCTCCAGGCTAAATGTCATTCACTGCTGTAGCTCCTGGCTGGAACTGGATAGGATTCAGAAGGGAAAGATATAGCAAATCAGATCAGTTTATTTAAAGCACTGTAACGTCATGCGAAGATTGTAGATTCAAGTTAATGAAGTTTTTTTTTTAAATGCAACTTTGAGGGAGATACCAAACTAAGGTTCCCAGCATGCTTAGATGCCGTGGGACTGTTTAAGGTGTTTGGATATTTTCTTGGAGTTCTGGACAACACTATTCCCATAGTTTATTACTGGTAGAATTTTTCCATCAGTAGTTTATTGGATTTTACTGTGGGAAGATTGAAGAAGCAGAGAAAAACAAAGGCAAGGTTGTTCTGATGTCTGTCCCCAGTGAGGAACAAGCATTGCCCCAATGAGACATCAGGGTCTATTGCTAGGAGAGGGCAGGCTGGAAGCAAAAGGAAATTGCATAATCAAGGAAAACTATGCTGTGGACAACTTTATTCAATGCTGAGATCAACCTGCCCACATCCAAAAATAGCTCAGCAAGTGGCCTGGGTGGCACGTTTGGTATAGCAGTTAGCACAACACCTTTACAGTGCCAACGATCGAGAAAGGGGATTGAATCCTGTGTTGTCTGTAAGGAGCTTGTACTTTCTCCCTGTGTCTGTGTGGGTTTTCCCCAGGGGCTCTGGTTTACTCCCACTGTTTAAACATACCAAGGGTGTAGGTTAGTTGGGTGTAAAACAGGCGGCCTGGACTCGAGGGCCGAAATGGCCTGTTACTGTGCTGTATGTCTAAATTAAAATTAGAAATTCAAGGCAAAAAAACTCAAAAGTTTGCAAACGCATCCAAAAGCTCTAATCAAAAGCCAACTTTCATTTAATGGTTCTTGCCCGTTCTGTGTCGCGGTGGATCAGAACACATAAATTTATGGATGAATGGTGATATTTGTGGTCACATGTTTGGGTAGGGTAGAAATATCTTGCAAACGGGCACTCCCATAAATAACCCTCACTTTGAAGGCGAGGGCTACAGTTCATCAATGCAATTAAGGGACTTTATATGAAAATGGTGTTGTTTGACAGGATTTAAGTGGAGATACTGCAATGATGGCAGACAGGAAAACTGAAATACTAACTTATTTTTACATCTGATTTTACTAACATAACAGGATAATGAGTTGTAATTGGATTAAACCCATGTTAAAGAACACAAAATCTGGTGCAACTTGCCATAATCAATGGAGGTAAAAATCACCTAAAGACTGATGGGAAGCAGGTTTCATGTTTCTATCATCGTACTGGGAACAGGGATCTCTTTCTGGGTAGAAATGATTAGGAAGAAAGCCTCTCATACCTGTTTCAGATGATAATGAATACCACCCGTCAATACTGTCAACATCTTGTGTATGGCTCAATGGACTGACTATTCAAAGCGCTTGGATAATTTCAAGGTGTTCTGGCCAACACTGGTCCATAGTTTATTGCTAATTAACTGTTTGTTTAAAGTTTACAGAACTTTACTGTGAAAAAAATTCAGTCTCTAAATCACCAAGTTATTTGTCATCACTGTTCGAAGGTAGATTGTGCACACAGCAACATCCCACAAAGTGACAACCTGTGTTTCTGATGTTGGGCAGAACATCTCTGATCTTTGAAATCGTACAGTGGAACCATTTGTATGTGTTGAAAGGGGAAGAGGATCTCTAAAATGGTCCACTGTAAACACAGCAAAGTAGCCTCCTCAACAGTGCAGTAGGCTAAGTACTTGTGCTAGGGATTCCAGAGTAGGAAACTTCCCAAATAGCCCACCCCATCCCCACAATAAGACTGAGGTGGGTGAATTGGGTATTTGAAAAATTATAAACCCCTAATCTCAGATCAGATACATGCATCAACGATCATTGCTCTGGGTGTGATTTTAAAAAATGTTCTTCAAGATCTGCACAGAGGGAAGGCAGCATTAATTATCCATTCATAGAAACTGTACCGAACATCCAGTGAAGGTGCTCCCGCAGTGGTCTGGGCATGAGCCCCAGTGCTAAACCCAGCAACAACGAAGGAACAGCAATAAATTGCCAAGTCAGGGTGGGGTTTGGGTTGGAAAGTAATCAGTAATAGATGCTCAACAAGGGAAGTAAAAACACAATGCTGGAGAAACTCAGCAGATAAAACAGTGTACTTTATATAGCTCAGATAAAGATACATAACCAACACTTTGGACTTGAACCCTTCAGCAAGGTATAAACAAAATGTAGGCAGGCGCCTGAACAAAATGGGGGAGGGGCAGGGGGAGGAGCATAGACCCACAGGTAGGAGGTAATTGTGAGGGAGGGCATACTAGCAGACAGGGGGAGGGAGGATGGCTCTGTGAATGGAGAGGGAAGGGGGCGTGGAGAGCAAGAAGAAAGAAGACAGAGGATGGGGAAGAGAGGGAGAATGGGGAAAAGGCTAGCAGAAACCTGAGAAGTTGACGTTAATACAAACCCGTTGGAGAGTGCCTCAACGGAAAATTAGGTGTTGCTGCTCCAATGTTTGGTTGCTCTTGATTTGACAGTACATGCCATCTTGTGCTCATTAAGGGGATAGGATAGTATTAAGTTGTCGGTGGAGTGGCACTTATCCAAGCAAGTGGATAAGTGACTTGCGCACGGTGGAGGCTCTTGGTGTGTTGGGTGTGACGCTGGCCATCTGCTGCAGGGGATCACATTTACAAAGCCCAGCTGAACAGTAACAACTGGGAGGTTGATGCAGATGCAGCGGAGGTGACACCAGTGAATAGCAAGGGTAATTGGCTGGGTTCCCACAGCTGTGTCACTATAAACCTGCAAACTATGTAAAAACTCTCACCCTGAAAAAATAATCACCCTTCAACTACACATCTGCTGACCCGCCACGCTTCACATTCCACAGCATGCTGCAAGAATGTTATCCACAGTTAAGGCACACTTTTTAAAAATTTCAAATTAAACTGTTGCAATGGCTTTAGTCTTTCCCACAAGTAACACTGCATTTTACTTTTACTTTAGATGGCGACATCCCATCAAAGAGCCACTATTAAAGTATCAACAGGCTTCTTCTGCAGAAATGACATTACTGGAATTTGAATTTGTATTCAAAATTTTCCAAAATGATTAAATTATGTGGCAGGATTTCTAAATTCAACCTATATGCCACAGATCTGATTAGATCTTTGTATCATTTAGATTGTAAATCAATAGCAAAATTCAATAAAGTTGGAGACTAGAAAACTAAAATGACATTTCATTTATATGTTACAGACTCAGTGCATTCATTTAAATAGGGCTGCTAATTCCAATTTTGCCAACTCATGTGCAAAGGAACTGAATCTGCGAGGTATAAGTTAGGAGAGCGATAATTCCAGCAACACAAACTCCAATTCTTGGTACCACATTCATCACTTGTACTCCCACTCACCCCCCACCCCAACCACCACCAGCAAACAGCACCATCTGCACAATACACTGCTGTTTCTTGGCCAGGCTACTTCTCC
This sequence comes from Narcine bancroftii, assembly GCF_036971445.1. Taxonomy (NCBI): domain Eukaryota; kingdom Metazoa; phylum Chordata; class Chondrichthyes; order Torpediniformes; family Narcinidae; genus Narcine; species Narcine bancroftii. The sequence continues at coordinate 131,258,391 of NC_091476.1, forward strand.
CATTCACAACCCCCAGCACCCAACAGGACCAGGGGGCAGGAGCATGGGAACACCACCCTGCCTTTCCATCTCCTTCCCAGATGGACACAATCCCATGGGCAGACAGCAGGCAGTGCGGCTCCTTCACACCTCCCACAACCTGGGCTCGATCCTGACAAGGATACAGTCTGTGTGGAGTTTGCACATTATCCCTGAGACTGCTTCGATTCACCCACATATTCTGGTTTCTTCCCACATCCCAAAATGACAAAGCATGTGATGAAACTAAAGAGGGTGCAGGAAAGGTTCACAAGGATGCTGCCAGGATTAGAGGGATTGGGTTATAAGGAGGCTGAGTTTGATTTCCTTGGAGCAGAAGTGACATGGAAGAGATATCTATCATTATCATAGGTTGGTTAGAAAGTCAGATTCAGCTTCCCATGGTAGTGGTGTAGAAGGTGTTTAAGGTGAGAGAGGAGATTTAAATGGGATCTGGGAGTAAATTCTTCACACAAATAGACATTGATAGAAGGAATGAGGCCCCAGAGGAAGGATAGAGTCAGGAACAGTAACTACATTTAAAAGGCATCTGGACAGGTACTAGAATGAGCTGGCATCATGGGAGGTGGAATAATGCAGGTGTAAGGTGAGTTGATTTTAGATAATGTGTTGAAGGACCCATTCCATGCTGTACCACAGTAACTGAAGGTAACAACTGGAGATCGCCAGTTGGGTGAGAACCAAAAAGGGTAGAAAACCATCCTGGAATTCCTTGTATCCAGTTTCCAACTTCTGGTTACCCGTGACTGACAAAAGTTTTTAATTGAGCCTGTAGACAGCTTCAGGATGCTTCTGAAAGAAAATCTCACTGGCTGGTTTCTCATAACATCATTGTCAGGTTTTATGGCACAGAAACAGACCTTTCCACCCTATTCATCCATGCCGACCAAGTCGTCTTTCTGAGCTAGTCCCATTTACCTGCCTTTGACCCATGTCCATTTAGACCTTCCCCATACATGTGTCTGGTTAATATTCCTGTTGCGATCATTTCCTGACTCTGCCCCACCCTCATTACCCCAGCACCCTCTGCAAGCAACATGAGACGCAGCACAACTCCAGTGTTGGCTTCCTACAGCCAGCTACTGAAAGGCTGGTTTTGGTCATTTGGATTCCTGGCCAGAAACTGGGGTAATGTCAATAGAGAATCTATTGAAAGACATTTTCTTGCTGATGAATAGGGCCCAAGGATAGCAACTGTTTAAACACTGAAATGACTCTGCTCCTTATTTCTGATATTATCCGAATAGATATTCTTTATGTTCAACATTCTGAAACAAGGTGAAACATTTTGGTAATAACATTAAATTAGATCCTGGTGAAACACCAGGAAACTATATTTAATTTGTTCAATGGACACAACATTACCGTTAATAAATAACACTGCACTTGCTGATGACAAGAGATGCTACTTCCATCATTTTGTTCTTTAATGAAACAAACAAAATCACTAAAGGTAACACTGCTCTTGGTGACTGGCAGATTTATGCTTCATAGCACTGCCTTGGAGTGACCTCATGACTTCTAATCAACCTGCATCAAGGACCAGCAATCTTGGCACCGAATATTAATTCGTTCACACACTATGGCCTGAACTCAATGACTTTGGGCAAAAAGCAGAGGATTTCAAAAGTAACATGGAATATGAATAATTTTCATAGACAATAGAATCATATTTAATTCTGCCTTGATCCTATTTGCTTTCATGGGAAAATTTTGGCCAGCTAGTCTGTCTCCGCCGGTAAAATGTTGGCTCCCCCTGTGGTCTCACTCAGCTGCTCTAACTATGCAGTGCAGTAATCAGAGGCCCAGGTGTCATGGGTGCACAGATCCTTCCATCACTGCATGGCGTTACCCTGAAGAATCTCCAGTGTAAGTTATAGACTGCTGCAAATTGGCCTGAATGTAGGTGGGGATCAGGAGACTAGGTGGCATAGATGTGTGCAAATAGTTACAGCAAATAAGTGAATCATTGCGAATGATGGGTTCTCTCTGAAGGCTAGCACAAGATCAATGGGATAGTTTTGTCATTTGATCACCATACCCTGACTTTCTCAGTATGTAAAAATCCATTAATTCTAGCTTGAAATGAACTCAAAAACACAATACCCATAGAACATCAGTGCACAGAAAACAGGCCTTTCAGCCCTTTTAGTCTGTGCCAAACTATTATTCCGTCTAGTCCCACTGACCCGACCCATTCCATATCCCTCCATACCCTCCCATCTAAGTACCTATCCAAACTTTTCATAAATGTTAAAATTGAGCTTCCATTCATCATTTCAGCTGGGAGTTTGTCCCACACTCCCACTGCTCTTTATGTGAAGAAATTCTCCCTATGCTCCCCCTAAACCTATTCCCGTTCACCCTTAACCCATACCCTCAGTGGAAAAAGCTTTCTTGCTTTTACTCTACCTTGAGCCATCGTAATTTTGTAAACCTTTATCAAATCTCCCCTCATTCTTCTGTGCTTCAGGGAATAAAGTCCTAACTTGTAAAACCTCTCCCTGCTCCTCAAGTCCCGGCAACATCTTAGTAAATTTTCTCTGTACTCTTTTTATTGAAATCTTTCCTGTAATTAGGTGACCAAAACTGCTTACAATACTCTAAATTTGACCTCACCAATGTCTTATACAACTTTATCATAACATCCCAACTCCTATACTCAATACTTTGATTTATGAAGGCCAAGATGCCAAATTCTCTCTTTACAACCTGTGACACCAGGTTCAGGGAATTGTGTATCTGAATTCCCAGATACCTCTGTCCTACTGCAGAGAATATTCAGAAGATTCATAACTCCAAGTACAGTAATTCCATATCTCAGTCTTTATCCTGAGATGGTGATCTCCAGCTCCACATTTAGCCCGAGGAATCAGCTGTGCAACACCCTGACTTGCTGGATTTAGATCCTGCCATTCCAACCCACACAGCCATCTAGAAATGTAGCAGATAGAATAAGCATGGATGATTTGTTTGAATAATATGTCCTTAACAAACATTCAGGAGTAATTGTCAACTATGATGACCAATAAGAAGGATCATGCTTGCACCAGATAGTCAGCAACAATATAATCAAAAGCCAGTGGAGAGATTGACTCAAATTGTTTTATCCAACCTACAGTTTACCCAACAGGGAAATTAAACGTCTGTCCAGAGGAAGTTATGCCGTTACATTTTGGTGGAAATCTAATAAAAGAGCATAAATCATTCAAATAGAAGGGAATGCTTCAGCCGGGAAGGAGAAGGGGTGGTGGCATCTGCTATGCTCCAATGCAAGGAGACAGTGATATGTCAAAGGAGAATACCCCCATCAGCACCGGCAAGGGTTGGGAGTGAAGGCAGGAAATGGAATGTTTTCACTGTTGGTGATTGCCTGCACTGAAAATGAGTTGTTGCTGACAATACACACCCAAAAGCTCAATACTGCCTTTCTGTAATCCAGATAAACTGATTGCTTTGCACTTCTGGTTCATTTGAGTAAAGCTCACATTGAATTAGGCAAATTTATCTGTATCATTGACTTGCTGACTCCAGAAAAGAATGGGGAGCAACTTGATTAACAGATTAAACAGCTTGCACTTTGCAGCCAGTTTCTGCGCCTGCAACAATTCTATCCAGGGTTATATATATTTTTAAAAAACCTGTTACTGAACAATGAATTAAGTATTTGGGTGGGGCACCGAGTGCAAGAGGAAGGAGGGTCACTTTGCCGCGATACAAAAACTTGGGTGAGGAGGATCTTGGAATATTGTGTGCAATTCTGGCCACCCCATTACAGGAAGGAGGTGGAAGCTTTGGAAAGGGTACAGAATAGATTTACTAGGATATTGTCTGGATGAGAGGGAATGATCTACAAGGAGTGTTTGAACAAACTTGGGTTGTTTTTTTCCTCCTGGGATTTTTGGAGGCTTTTTTTTAAGGTGAGGAAGTGGATGGGTGTTTAAAAGGAGATGTGTGGGGAAAGGTTTTTTACCCAGACAGTGGGATTGCCTGGAAAAAGCTGCTAGGAGTAGTGGTGGTAGCAGATTTTAGTGGTGTTAAAGGGGCTTTATTTACTTAGACACCTGAATAGCAAGGAGTATGGGCAGGCAGAAAGGATTTAGTTAAACTTGGCAATTTATTTTGCACAGTCACATGGGCTGAAAGGCCTGTTACTGTGCTGTACTGATCTATGTTCTACGAACTGGAGAAAGTACTTCAGAAGGTGTACAGCAGAGAAACAGGCCCTTCAGCCCACCTTAACCATGCTGCCTGCAATGGATATTTGCACTATTCCTATGGCCTGTATTAGGCCTGTACCTCTTGATGCCTTTCTAATCCAAGTATCGATTCAAATACCTCTTAAGCATTGTCAGTGAATCTGCCTCCAGCACCTCCTCTTAAAGCTCATTCCAGTTAACCACCAAGCTCTCTGTGAAAAATCTGCCCCTCAGATCTCCTTTAAATTTTAACTCTCACATCTTAAGTCTGTGCCCCTAATTCCGGACTCACCTGCCATCTATTTTATGTATGTTACACACAATTTTATAAACGTCTCTCTTGTGACACCTACATTCCAGTGAGAACAAATCCAATTCTCCTGATAATTCCAGACACTGATAAAAGCTCTGTTCCCCACCCCCACCCCCACCCCCCCGATGAATAGCCCCTGTACAAATGCAGCCGAAGTGAGGAGAACACTATCCACACAAGGCGGTGGGGCCGGATAACATACCTGGTCGGGTACTGAAGGGCTGCTCTGTCCAAATGACAGAGGTCCTCACGGACATCTTCAACATCTAACTGCAGCAGTCCATTATTTACAACCATCATCATCCTGGTACCCAAGAGGGTGACAATAACAGGCCTCAATAACTACCACCCTGTTGCACTGACTTCCACCATTATAAAATTCTATGAGCATCTGGTGATGGAACGCATCAAAGTTCATCTCCCAGATACGCTAGACCCATTTCAATTTGGCTATGGAAGAAAGCGTTCCACAGACGATGCTACAGCCTTGTCTCTTCACTCCACCCTGACCCACCTGGAGAACGATGCCTCATATGACAAGCTGCTGTTCATCAACTTCAACTCAGTGTTTAATACAATCATTCCCCAGAGGCTAGTGGAGAAGCTGTCCTTGCTAGGACTCAATACCTCTCTCTGTAACTGGATTCTGGACTTTCTAACAGAAAGACCACAGAGTTATGTGCATGCTATTGATCCACTGCAGCACCAGACGCAGCTCCAATAGTGTCATAAAGTTTGCAAATGACACAACAATAGTTGGTCTCATCAGCAACAAAGATGAGTTGCACTACAGAGAAGAGGTGGAAAATCTCGTGATTTGGTCCAAGACTAAAAACCTAAGTCTGAACTTGGATGAGATAAAGGAAATGATTGTGGACTTCAGGAGGACCTGGAACAACCAACCTCCACTACACATCAACAACACTGTAGTAGAGAGTGTGGAGTGTACCAAGTTCCTTGGAGTTCACTTAACTAGTGACCTATTGTGGACAGACAACATCTCCTCACTTGCCAGGAAGGCACAACAGTGACTGCACTTCCTGAGAGGACTGAAGTGGGCAAAGCAACTGGCCACCATTATGTCAACCTTCTATAGGAGCACTATCGAGAGCTCTATCGAGAGCATCAATCTATTTTTCTGCATCACAGTGTGATGCAGTTGCTGCAGAGAAATAGATTGAAGGTCAAACTACAGGACCATAAGAGTGGCAGAGGATCAATGGAGTCTACCATCCTCCCCATCGACGTGATCTACTGGGATCGCTGTCTGAAGAGGGCGTGCAAAATCATTGCGGACCCCTTCCACCTTGTACCTTTCAGTTGCTTCCTTTGGGAAGGAGATACAGGAGTATCAGAGCCAGCACCACTAGGCTGAGGGACAACTACTTTCCATGGGCAACGAGAATGCTGAACAACCAAAGGAACTCCTCACACTAACCACCCAAGACTCTCATATTTACAAAGCAATATTTATTTTATTGATTTGTACATATGAATACTGTCCTGCATATGTATTGCTTGTCTGTATATGTGTTATGTCTGGTTGTGTCTGCAAATTTTGTACTGAGGACTGGAACCCATTGTTTCATTGAGTTGAACTTGTGCAATCAGATGACAATAAACTTGACAACTTGAAACATGAATGAAGCTCAAAGTTACTACCACATCCCAGCAATTTGACGCTGTGCTGAAAAATTCAACTGAATATTGGAAGAAGACTGGCAGAAATGTCTTTGCCAACAGTGGTACTGATTCTGCTCCAGTCCTCCTGGGTATCTCTGCAGGGCTGCTCAGGTTACTCAGTGCGATAGGCAAGGAATTACATAACAAACCCAGCAGGGCCAGAATGCAAACAGGTCCCCATTCTTTGACCTTTGCAGGTAATGGCAGCAGTGAGAAAGATGACCTCTCCTTTTGGACTCAAGCACAACTTGCTCTCAGAGGAGGGAGAATCAGCTTTGAGTGAGGAATGCAGCCTTTATTTAGTTCCTAGCTGTGAATCTCAAGAGATACCTGCAGCTGCCACAGCCAAGCAATTTGCACATCATTTTTCATGTTATTTCACTTGCACTGCACTATCTTTCTCCCAGGTTCCAAGGGACCCTGCGGAGACTGCCACTGTGACAATCTGCCTGTGGGTGGGAGGTGTTAGTGATTTTGCTTGTGGGCGGGGAAGTAAAGAATTTTCTGATAACTCTTCCTTCAATCCACCTTGCTTGCACCCAGTAATCCACAAGGTGATATGATTCACAGTTCCTGAAATGCAAGCAGGAAAATCCAGGCTGACACTGGTGCCATATTGAGGGAGAGTAACACTGCCAGAGCCACCATCATTAGTGCTGAACCAATGCCTGTGGCTGTACTTTGTGAGGCGTTTGATGAGATTTGGTACGTCACCAAAGACTTGTAAAGAGTCATGGAGAACATTCTGACTGGTTGCGTAACTGTCTGGTCTTGAGGTTCCAATGCACAGGACAGGAAAAGGCTACAGAGGGTTGTGAATTTGGCCAGCACCATCACGTGCATGTTTTCACTCCATCGAGGACATCTACAAGAGGCTTAAGAAAGCAGCCTCTATCCTCAAGGACCCTCACCACTTAGGCCATGCCCTCTCACTGCTACCATCAGGAAGGAGGTACAGGAGCCTGAACACCCAATGGCACAAAAACGGCTTCTTCCCCTCTGCCATCAGTTTTCTGAATGGACAATGAACCTTCTCTTCTCTTGCACTAATTTATTTATTATTAAATATAATTTATAGCATTTTTTGGCACCGTAACGCTGCTGCAAAAACAACACATTTTGTGACATGTTCATGACAATAAATTCTGATTCTTTCTCAGGTCCGAGGTCATATTTGAAGGGCATTACCTCGGTGTCAAGGCTGAAACCAGTTCCTCAATCAACTGAAGCAGTAAGTTGTGGAACCAGAGAAAGGGGTGCAATAATTTGGCAGTGAAACAAGTTCAAATCCCACAAGGAATTTACATTTAAGTCATCTGGTGTTTGAAAAAAAAACTTGTTAGTTCAGTGTGAAACTACTGGGTTGTTTGATTGATGATAACTTCAGGGAAGAGAAATTTGCCAACAGCCAGACTGATCTGCATGCAATTCCATTCCCACTTTCCCAGATGACTGCCCAGTTTGAAGGGAAACAGAGGTGCTGGCATTGCTAGTGTTGTCTAAATCTATGTGTGAGGTTAAATGCTGATTGCATTGGTGTTTGAGGGATGTTGCTGTGCTGAGCTTTTCTACGTTTAGATTTTACATTTACACTTCCAAAGTAGATGAATAATTGGAAAGGGCATTGGGGCGAACTGAGGCTGTGATGGATGCCTGCTGAATTTTTTGTGATACAATTTGATTTCTTGGATCAGTGTGTAAAATTGTTGCAACATACAAGATGTACTGGACTCCCCAGATTTGTTCCTGGTTGAAGTCAGTTGCAGGACTGAATTTCAAAAAGCTACAGCAGTTGGGCTCCAAAAGGTTGAGTGGTTCAGCACAAAATATTTGTGTGGGTGTTGTGTGGATCAGGTCCCCATGCAGGGTCTCCAAATGTCGACAATCCTTCCCCACCACCCCCATCCTCACCTGATGCTGCTCGACCCACTAAGTTCTGTTGGTGGTTGTGGTTTTGGCTCAGGAATGGCTAGTGTCAAGCAATCTGCAGCCCAATGCCTTATTGCACTCACCATGTTTGACCATTTAAGAAATACAGTGCGGTCAGTGTCAGTGGAACCAGAATTACTGTCTCACTTTATTGTTAGGGTAATAATGGCTATCAAATCCACTGATTTTTAACAGAACAGCAAAATCCACATGGACAATCTCAGACTGCCAGTTGTTTCAAATTACATCAAAGCAGAGAGGACATGGAGAACAAGCAGCTGAATCTGACTTGCATCATGCTGAGCGATGAATTCCCTCAATGTGTAATGGCCCATCTCTCCCTTGCACACTTCCCTGAATGGTCTTCCTTTTACTATACTCAGCAACCATATGTCAGTTCTAAAGAATCTCATAGGTCCACCTATCTCTGGGTAATGGAGCTGACCCTCATATCAGTGGACCTGTTGGGCCTAATTGTGAGGAGTAAAAAGCACAGTAAATGCTGGAGAAACTCAGCTAGTCTCACAGCATCCATAGGAGGTAAAGGTATATTACCCTTCTAGGTGTAGGCCCAAAATGCTGGCAATATATCTTTACCGCCTATGGATGCTGCGAGAGCTGGTGAGTTCCTCCAGCATTTATGGTGTGTTTTTACTACAATCACAGCATCTGCAAACTTCCCTGTTTCACCTCTAATTAAGGAAAAATCCCTCAAAATCAAAACGTTTGCCTCTTCTTCATCCAACCAGGGAGGAAGAGAAGGAAAAGGGAAGCAAGCTCCCTGCATAAGGGAGAGATCTCCATTAGGCAAAGACCACAGGTTTAGGACAAACCAGCCAACTCTTGATGCTGCCTCCTGTGTAAACTATGTTCACAAGGCACAGCTTAATTTTATTCCAGCACTGATTCAAGCTGTGACCTTTATGGCTTGTTTTTGGGTAGTAAGGCCATAGTTGAGTATGTTTTTAATGCATTATCAAGCATTTACGTTTATGTCACATTACTCTAATAATCAAACTGTTAGCAATAAGCACCCATCTTGGCAATGCTGAGGTTGACCACTGCACTCTGCCTTCCCAAACCTCACAGAGAAGCATCATTAGTATATGTTCCATCCTTGCTGAAGAAGTGAAGGGAAGAAAAATTGCAGTCACTGCGGACAGCACTCAACCAAAGAAGAGCAGGTGGCCTCCTAACTCCCTGACAAGGTGCATCAGTCCAGAGCTGGGGTGATGGGGGAGCATGAAATCAGCAGGCAATTAACAAGTCAACTCCAGCTACAGCAGCATTTACAAGATGGTGCCAATGAGTTCCCAGCAAGAATGAATAAGAATGGTTCATTGCCAAGAATTCTGCTCAAACTTTGCAAAACTGAATTTCACACTCCAATTTCTCCGTGCTGTATCCCCCCTGGAATTCTGTGTAATTAACAGTCATTTTTGTTTAGCCAAGAAATAACTGCTTATTCTCCCCTTCCCTTCACACCAATCAACCAGGCAAAGCTGGAACATGAAGGGCTCAAGCCCAAAACATTGGTTACGTATCTTATCTTTGCTTCATAAAGTACACTGTTTGACCTGCTGAGTTTCTCCAGTACTGTGCATATACTTCAATCGTGGTGACTGCAGACATTCTTGTTTTACTCCCCTCACAATTCACAAACCATCAGGAAGAACCAGGTTTCACTGAAAGTGGAGACAGTTTATTCCCACTTCATCTTGTGATGGCTGAAAAGATTCTCTTTGCCTATTTAGGAGAATCCCTGAGGGAGGGAAGTAAAGGTTCCTATCTTTGCCATTTACTTTTTTTTTGCATTTGGCACTGGGAGTTTCTTTGGTTCCTGCCAACTTAACTGGGAGACTTAGACAGTGCCACGGCTATTCGAGGTTCTTCAGTGCATCCATCTAATCCATTTTCCAGGTACCAAGTCCAGACGGCTACTTTCTATGATATTCAAGATGGTCCAATTCACACCATGAAATCTGACCTTGTCCTCATTCTCCACACCTGAAGCAGCAGGTGTGGAGATGACATCAGCCTCCAACCCCCAACCCCAGCACAATAAGTCTGACGCATTTACCGACCTATATTTTATCTTGTGGTGAAACATCCTACATTGCTAGTTTTAAAAATATGCTTAACACAGGTCTGATTAAAATTTACAGAGTGGCTGATTAAGCATCACAGAGATGCAGCCTGGAAAGAGCCCTTTGGCCCACCAGAGCTGTGACAATCACCTATTTTTCACTTATATCCTCCCCTAACCCATTTTATTCTCGCCACATTCTCCTGCAGTAACAGGAGAGTGCTTGCTGTGGGAATGGAATGAGCAAACCCGCCAATTCATCAGTGAAGATTCTCACTCTTCACGCTTTCAATAATTGGCATTCCACCACAGACATCAGCTGCTATTTCAACTGACTTTGATTTGGTTTGCTAATCTCATAATTTTAACTCTGTGTATGGAGTGTGCAAAATTAAATGCAGTTACCCAGAAATTCTTATCCAGTTTGCATTATCAGAGAACTTCAGAAGACTGCAGAGGCTGGAATCCCATTGGTGAGAAGTCCTCTGCTTCCTTCAACGGCTTAATGCACTGGAAACATCACATCTATTGCTACTATCTGGGGCACAAGCACCTTGGATTCTACATGCTCTTTCTTTTTACACAAGTTAAATAAAATTGGTTTGAAGTTCATTTTCCTGCCTTTACATTTCTCTACCTATTGCTCTCAGGTATCTGTGTCCATTGGAAACCATGGCCCATTCACTCATTATTTAGCTGCCAATTTCCAAGGACCACCAGGTGACTTTCTGTGTTGGCATGTTAATCCCTGGCCCACCCGCCCATGGGTTACAGTTACTCACCACGAGGATATGGGCCACAGTTCAAATTACTGCATCGCCAGCAGTGTGATAAATATGCAGGCCACCTCTTTTTTTCCAACTCCTAGAAAGAAACACATTCCCTCTGCCCAGATGTTGAACATTAACACCAAATCCCACAATCTCAACTTCATTATGGAGACATCTGGTTAGCAGCTCCCTCCAGATTCTAAAATACAGCAATTAATTAGTCTCTTGTTCCCAGTCCAAATCAAATCTATTTAAATTAGAACCTCACCTGATTTGAAGCTAGAAAGAATCTTGGTTCTGACCAGCCAAACAGCAACGTTAGTAAGCAGCAAAATTAGGCACAGATTAGAAAGGGTTAAAAACACAGGCCAATCTCCCAAAGACACGCCAAAATTAGACGGCATAGCTGTGGACTAGTAACACAAGCAGCGCTGACATCGAAACAACATGCATCTTCAGAAAATAACCAAGTGGCAAAACAAGCCTTGAAGTTCTGGTCCTGTACCATTAGAGAAAGGGAGCGTTTAATAACCGAGGCTGTGTTGCAGGTCAGTGACTATACACACTTCAACAGGCTTCCAGTCCTATTCTCCTGCTAGCAGTCAAGTGCAGCACCGCACGGATATTTGGGTGGCACACTTAGACTTGCACCAGCTGGTACAATATCTGCAATCAACTATCACCAAAATTATTAGCAATGCTAATTAAACCTGCTCTTTAAAAACAGTCACTGTTAAGAAAGAACAGCTGACCTTTAATCCCGTTTTCATCAATAGATCTGTGCCAACGTTACCACTGACTGCCAAGCACCCTTGACTCCCATTTCCAGATGTTCCCTGCACAATCAATGGCAATGATGAATTGCAAAGCCGCTCAGTTTTGACAATGGTTTATTGTTTGCAGTGACATGTGTTTCCATTAATAAAATGGTTAATAGCTAATCTCCAAAAAAGTTGCTGACTCTGCAGTCCTGCATGTCTTCAGCTTTTTGCAGTTGGCCGAATTCTGCTTCAGTTTTAAATGAAAAATATGGGGTTTATTTTGGAAAAGTTAACTTCTTATTTAACCAGCAACTAATGCAGGATACTGAAGGCATGGAGACTCCCCCTTCAGTTGCTTGGGAGCTGGGGGGTGGGTAGCGTGTGTGCAACATTCCCCTTTCTGAATACTTGCTCCAAAGAAGCCACATTTCAGAAGTGGAACATCTTACTCAGTGCTGGGAGGGAGAATGCCCATTTCTCATAAGCCACATTGGACCTTATTTATCCCCATGCCATCAAATTGTAAGTGCTCTTTTCCCTTCCCATTCTCTTTAGTCAGTAGCCTGCAGCTAACTGGCATGATCTGCTCCCCTTCAAATATGGGAAGGTGCTGGAGGGACCAATCAGACCACTGCCTCGCTGATAACCAGTGATGGGCACAGCACACACGCTGCTTCTTCCACATGGAAGCACAAACCCACAATCCTCAAAAGGTCTGCAGTGTTTTCTCTTAAAAGATGGGGAGCTTTGGACCATTGGTTCAACCTGACAGTATAAAAAAAATCAGCACATGGCAAATCAGTGGAAAAGCCCTGATCTGGCAGGGGCTAACTGCCTTTAGCAGGCAGTGTTATAGTTCTTATGGTGCCACTCAGCTCAGCGCCAGACCACACCAGTGCTGGAATGGAAGGTCATAGCTATTAACTGCTGATACTCTGGAATATCGTGGAGTCAAACCGGCCATGGCAATTGAACTGAGACTCCTCAGGAGAAAGGCTCCACGAAGGAAGTGGATACTCAAACTTGGAACAGTCCCTTCTTGGCTTTTGGATATTCTGAGGCAAGGGCCCAGAGGTTAGGTCAATGGTCACGGCAGCAGTTTACTAGACAGAATGCTGGGTGTTTAGTCAAAACCCACCCACCTTGACCCCACTCCAAGGCTTGCCCTGCCACAGAAGCAAAGTTGAAATAAAAATCAAGTTGTACCAACCGTGAGCTGATGGTTCTGCTGTCGGCGATGTAGCTACACACAGCGAACAGATAGTTGGAGGAAGGAAGGAACAGGAGCAGCATGCACAGGAATGGGGAAAAATGGAATAGAAATGTAAACAAGCATTCAAGAAATCCCATGACAACAAACAACAATTAGATTGTTAAAAATTGGAAACAAGTGTGCATGGGGAGGAGGGGTTGGGAATTAACCTCAAGCTGTAAATAAAAAGAAGCCAGTGAATGATCATCTCATTTTAAGACCCAGTAACACGGTACACCAAATTGTAATTGTCAAGGCAACAATGATTAATAATGATTGCAACAATTACATTAAAACCAATGAAAAGCACAAAAATAGCATCAAATAATTCCTTGATCAACTTTCTCTATTCAAAAGTTGCCTCTCACTTTAGGGGAAGCAGAAGGATGTAGGTCTGAGATTGCTGTTGTTTTAGTCAGGAATTTCATCTGAGCAATTTGACAGTGAGAGCCAAAATGCCTCATAGAAACCAACTGGATCTCCTACTGAACAAGGTGGAGATCATGGAGATTGTGTGGTTGATGAAGTGTAAGCCAATGTTCAACAAGAACTGATGGGAAGAAACAGAAGCATAAAAAGGGTTCCTAAAAGGTTAAACCCGTATTTTGAAAATCCTTTATCTCACCAATAAATTAGTTGAAAGACACTTAATAAACAAGTTCATACATATTAATTAACAATTTGAGAGAGGGTGGTTCCCACTTTAGTTTTCTTCACTGCTGACTTGATCCTGAGGAAGGATTGAACAGCTTGGATCACAGCATTCTCTCGAGACATCTCCTGTGTAAAAGTCGTGCAATTGCTCCCAATTGCTATTAACAGAGCTCAAAAAGATGTCCACACTTTATATGAGGTTAAATATGCCCACGCCTCTGAATTTATTATTTCATTTTAAAGAAATATGGGAAGAAAGATCCATTCAGACACTATTTTGAACCATAGCATATTGCAATTTTAATTCAATCAGGCAGATGCTGACTCAAATCAATTTTAGTAATGGTCTGGTATGTTTTCAAGGTATGGATTACAAATTGATGGAATACAATACTGTATTGACTCTAAGACCTGTAAAGTTCGCAAATAAATTGCTCTTCTCAAGTTAGGTTAAATGTCCCTCCTTCCTGCCTATGGGCCCAAACTGTAAGACGGTCACTAGCTTCATGGGCTGAAGGTGAGCGCAGTCCATGACACACAGAATCATCAGATGTATCCTGCAATGTAAGAAGTTCCTCATTGCTTTGCTTGGCCTAGGATTTTTGCTCTCATGAAGTAGGAGGGCACACAAGCAATTTCAGAGATTGCTGCTGGTAAATATGGCCAGAAGAGAGAAAGGGAGAGAGAGAGAGAGACAGAGAAAGTGTGTATGTGTTACGAACTAACCAACCCCCATTATCATTAACACAGGAACAGCAAAAGAAGATTTGCCAGATGATGGTAAATTCAAAATAATCGTTTTTATTGAACTATTAATCACACAACGGTTCTCACCTAACTCTAAACTTCCCAATTCTAATCTTAAACCCCTACTATGTGCAAATGTAATTATATAAATGTATGTGTGTGTGTATATTAAAGCCCAAACTATTTCAGTTACTTTTAAGGCCCAGTATTTTAAAGTCTTGTTGAACTTGAAGGTCTATTAAATTGTAGTTCAGAAGTGATTATGAAACATCAAATTCTTTGAAATTGCTGCTTAAAGCAGTAATGAAGTGTTCGTTGACAGAGACTTACTCCTTGGACTGTTCAGACTCACAAATCTTGTTGAGCTATTTCCCCAAGAAGAGATTTCTTCTTCAACTTAAACTGATGATCTTCAATCCCCTCTTAGCTTCTTCAGGAGTTCCTTTCCTTTATGAGGCTGCACCCTTTATCTTCAAAAGAGCAGTTGAGAAGGTCTCCCTTTTAAAATCCATTTATTTATGTAGTCCCCTTTTGTTAGAGTCATATGTTAGCACCCATTTTCGATACTGTGATTCAACTCCTTGTTCCAGCTACTGTGATATAGCACATACCAGTACCTCCCTCTCCTTCTAGAGACTACTGTTTTACTCCTGGTTTTCCAGGTTATCTCCTATAATAAGGATAATATAGTACAGACCAGTATCTCATTCTCCTTCTAGAGATTTCAGTTTTACCTCTTTGTGTACCACAGGGTTTTGACTTCTCCACTCCTGCAATCTCTGATCCAAAAATGTCTCTCTTCCCATGTGACCTGACATCACAAGCTTCAGTCTGTTTCGCAAAACCTCTCCTGTTCCAACATTTGATTTTGCAAAGTCTGGTACCTGTCACTCAAATAGATCTGGAGTTTGCAGCACTCCCAGTACAAGGCTGAATGTACCCAATACTGTTCCCTTACTGTGCACATTGTCCTGACATCCAGGGTGATCCGTTTTAATTCCATAATTAGCTTGTCTGCTATACTCAGCGTTTCCAAACGAACATCTTCACAATAAAAGGTAAAGGAATGGAAGTAAGCCATATGCCCACCGAATCTGCTCTTGTTCTCTTAGTGTCATAGTATTTGTTAAATGTGCTGTGGTGGGTGTACCCCTGTAACCAAGCCCACTACAAAACCTAAGATATATAATTCTATGTTAACTTCAAATATTATCAATACATCCATTACTCTGTGTGTGTGTGTGTGTGTGTGTACGTGCGCATGGACATTTGTGTGTGGGTGGGTGTGCCTGTGTGTGCATCATGCACGTTTTTATTTGCATGTGTGTTTGTATTCAAGACTGATTGCGAGAATTTAAGAAATAATATATACGAACTAATGAAAGCATGCAAGAGGGTGAGTGGCATATTTATGTTTTGTGTGTCAGAGTTAGAACATGAGAGTAAGAAAGATTGTGAGCAAGTGTGTCTGTATGTGGCTGAATTTAAAGTAAGAACACAGCTCGAGCCATGCCCTGGATATGGATTCCCACAGGGTGGGCTGAGGTGACGATGTTCCTTGGAGTCCTCCAATGGTCTAGTGCTTCCCTCATGCTATTTGTGTCCTTGTGTCTGTTGACGATGAGTTGCTGTCCTGCTACAACATGACAAAAATCTACCAGACAGCCATTGCTGTCAAGTTCCTGACTGCACCGACAACCCTGCTGACATGTTCAGACACCCAGAGGGCACGAGGGGCGTCTTCATCAACACAAGGCAAGAGTAAACCAATATTAACAGCTTGAAATTATGTTTTTTTGTGTTTGACAAAATCCAAATTATTTTAGATTCTTCAACAGAATGGAAAACATTAAACAAGTTTTATAGTTCGAATACTTAATAAGATATTTGCAGTTTGATGTCTTCTGTTCTGAGATTACACTAAACACATTCAGCTTAAGTTGTTTTGTTTGCTCTTTAGGTGTAAATGCTACGCTTTATTATTTTAAAGTCTCTACAACCAGAAGGCAATACATTTCAGAGAAGCACATTCAAAGCTTGCATGCTGCCACCAAACAAGAAAAGCTTGCCCCTGTTCAAATCGTGATGTGGTAATCGCTTCATGTTCAACACCTATTCATACGCTGCTTCAGAAGCCGAGTTCTCTTGTTGAGGCACAAACTGATTTTGAGGGCACAGGAACGCTGACACACTCTAGCCATCACTCATTGACATGGATGATAAAGTGGAAGGAACTGCTCCAGACATGAGGAGCACTGGGAAACAATGGCAATCGTGTCCATTTCCAACTGCCAGATACTCCTTCAAAACCAATTAATGTCAAGAAACTTTACAAAAGTGGATATTTTCGGTAATCAACTCACAAGGAGATCCTGAGGTGCACTTTGGGAAGTCACAGTTTAAACATGAAATATACAGAAAAGGGGTAAAAGTCAAAGATGCCTTCTCCAATAACAGTGACAAAGGGCAGACTAATTCATAAGGTATAATAACCTACCTTGATGAAGGGCTCAATCCCAAAGCATTGGTTATCTCCTTTTATCTTTGTTATATAAAGTACGCTGTGTGACCTGCTGAGTTTCCCCAGCTTTTTTTTTTACTTCATTCACGGTGTCTGTAGACTTTTATGTTTTATTACTCTTTACAAAGAATGTATTTTTCTAGATGTATAATGGAGGCGAAGTGAGGTTTAAGTCAAGTTTTAAAGGCCCATCTAATGATGGGGCATGCACCAATTTCACATTCCCTTTCATAACCCGCCTGCTGGATTTGACAGGTAGACCAACTGTACTGAACTGATTGCAGGAATCCTTCAGCAGGCACGGACAGAGAATAAATTTGATGTTTGGATTGGATCCAGGGATGATTTACACATTGTCAATAGAATGACAAATGTGTACAGGTTGGAAAAGAATATTTTGAGTGTTGAACACGAATCAGTGGTGTAATTGCTCTTCGCAGACAGTGACTTGACTCAGTGGGGAACTGCTCAAGATGTCTCAGGAGAGACTGTGTCCATCAGCTGTTAGAGGGCAGACATCAACTGGGGGGAGATAGTTGGAGAACTTCAGATCTGTTGCTTGGTTCTGCACATTGGGGCTGAACTTACCAAACTAAAATAGACAATACTGGAAACATTCCACGGATCAGGCAGGGTCTGTGGAGCTCGAAGCAGAATTACTATCCTTCAGCATTGGTGCTGATACTTAATTGCCTTCTGTTATGGACACTAACTGCACACTGCAGTGATATGTGCTGCTGACGTTTGAATCCAGTTTCACTGACTTTAATGGGACTGAAATGCAACGGGAGGTGTGGTTGGCTATACAACAGTGGATGAGTCTGGGCTTATCCATCTGGCAGCATTTATTGGCCTTGGTTCTCCAGACAAGAAAACAACTGAAAGGTTCAGCTGCCACCTCCTCCACCAGAACACGAGATACACATGGAATGTGTACACAGGAATCAGTGTATTTGGCACAGCAAGCTAGTACCTTTAATCAAGGGTCCATGGTCAAAGTGCCAATGTGCTGTTTCTGTCAGACCTGCTACAGATACTTTATGGCATGGTTCACATTGACATTTCTGATTCAGTCTTGCTAATCAATGTCAAATAGGACCTAATTTATATTTCTTCTGCCAATCAGCTTCAGCTAACAAAGTTACCCCTCGAGTGAAGACCGGCAGTCACTCTTTGCCGCTGCGTTCAGGGTATTAGTTGTTGTTTCACAGCAGGTTTCAATGACCTGTTTGAAAAGGTGAAAGAGGTGTGGAACTGCATACATGGATGCAAACGTCCTCTGAGACTCATGGGAGATGGGAATGGGGTTTACAAATGGCAGCAAGTTTTGCAGGTTGGAAGCACATTTGCACTCAGGATATGGTATTCTCTCCCACAAGTTATCCAGACCTATTGCTAATTTTAAATCTAAGATTGACAGACTTCTGTTGAACAAATGTGTTCCAGAATATGGATCAAGATGGGAATATAATACACTATCACTGGTCAGCCATGATTTTTTTGGAATTGTGACACGGGAACTAGAGTGCTGGTTATGGGCGCACAGTGTTACTGATCCCATCCACAGCATTGGTGTGCTGGTTGACATGAAATTGCAGGAGCTGAATCATTTTCAAAAGGAACATATCACTCCTGATCATTGACCTGTGTGTTTTGTTTGCCTTTGACACTGGAAAGGGCAAACTATGTGGTCTGCCAATGCTCCCATGAGTGTTCACACATGAGGAACTGGAAATTGAGATGAAGGATTTAACATTAGCTGCTGGGGAACCCTGCCCACAGCAGCATCAACCAGCATGAGGAGGTGTGGAGGTTTTGGTATCTGTTCTAAGTGCTAAACATGTAATATAAGGTAATAATGAATACATGTTGTCCCTTCTCCACAAGCTGGCACAGTGGATTTCAATGGAACCTGTTTTCAATGCACATCTACCTCTTTCACCTTAATTCAGTTGCTGAATTCATTTTTCCAAAATAGACTCTTCTAGTAACATATACAAATCACTCAATGTAAAGCATGCCTCTCTAAATTTAATTCACTTTCTAGTTCTTAAGAAGTCTCCATGACACCTACATTCTTCTTCTTGTTTTGCTTGGATGTTTAAATGCTGTCTGAAAATGAAGGTTGGATGAAGTTTTTATAGTATCAATCAGTTCAAAACACTACTGTACTTTGGTGAAAGGACGTCACAAGCTGCTTTAATATTTTGTTAAGGCCTATTGCATATGATTGGACTGATTAAGGTATGATCAGGACAAGTAATAAATTATTTAGAGATGATTTATTGTTACCCCTTACCCTATTTTATGAATTTCTGACATGATACTTAAAAAAAAATCTTCATAACCACAGATGAGTTTCTTTTCACCAAAAAGTCCAATGGGGCTGAAATATTAATTTAGCAATTTTTGCAGCTAGCATGTGAGACTCTCATGTGCCAGATGGAGAAATTACTTTCATTTCTAGTTTGGCAACTTTTACATCAGATCATTGGGGAGGAAGGTGAGAGCAAAAACAGAACTTTCAACTGTGGTCTAAACCCATTTTCAGCAATAATACCATGTGTATTGTCATCTGTAGGAATGCACTGAAATGAAGACCACAGATTGCATCAACATTTCTACCACTGAGTTAAAATTGTGTTAAGACTTTATAGATTTGAAAAGATAATGGCTGAGCTGAATTATCTGGGGAAAAATTCAATTAATGGATTGAAAATTTGACTTGAAGAAACATGGATTAAATAGGGCTTTCTATACATGC
The DNA here is from genome assembly GCF_036971445.1 of Narcine bancroftii. Taxonomy (NCBI): domain Eukaryota; kingdom Metazoa; phylum Chordata; class Chondrichthyes; order Torpediniformes; family Narcinidae; genus Narcine; species Narcine bancroftii. The sequence continues at coordinate 131,278,109 of NC_091476.1, forward strand.
AATGCTTGGCAAATTAAGGAAAGATTTATTTGGGAGGCAGTTGACTTTGCACAGGCAACCTGTTCAAAGTAATGGATGGGATAATGTTTGGATTCACTGGAATGAATAATTTTTAAAAAAATTGCACAATCTGCATTGCTGTGCCCAGTTACTGCAAAGCTTTATAAAAATAATTGGATAAATTACTGATGGGTTCCATAATAAGCCTGGCCTTGAAGATCTATTCTAGATATTTATTCTCTCACCTTAAAAAAAATCAATTCTGTTTAAACTAAATTAGATTCTGGGAATATATTTTGCTTGACTTGATTTAATAATGAAAAACATTTAAAAGACAATCAAAATCTGAACTACAATCGTGAACCAGGTGTGACCAGAATTTGAAATAAACTCCATTGTCTGCCCTGTCATTTCATGGCCTGCCAGCGTGCAGAGAAGTGCAGAGTTAAAGATAAACCCAGAAATATTAATGCAGGCATGCAGCAAGAATTGACCAACCTAAACCCACAAGGGCTGCAGCATTCTGCATTTCTTCAGGTAGTTGTAAAGCAGAATTCATGTGGTGACATCTCAGGATTGGATAGATGTTTCATTTTGTACTTTTAAGGCATCATTAAAATGCAAAACAGTTAATTAGCAGTCAATGAATGATGAGCTACATTTATAGATTAAAAAAAAAAGATGGAACAGATCACATCTTTCCTCAATATGTCGATAAAAGTCTCCCTATTTATCCATCTCTTTCAAGTAGAATGGCATCAACAATCATCCGCTCCTCAACATGCGTACACTCGTGACACGTTTGGCCCTTTCCTTTCCCATCAGCTACATTGGGGAGTGATTCCCATATGACCGTTTGAGAACATTTTTCACAACAGATGTTTTAATAAAGGCTTGGAATGGAGTTGGAAGAATTTTGAGGCTCTGATTCAGTCATGGGATCTTCAGTACTGGCCTTTGATGGTTTTCCCAAATCACAGCGCTCACACAAAGCTGCACTGGCACAATCAGATGAAGATGTAATGGCAAGAGTTGCTGCTTCAACCAACTATTCCTCAAATAGAAACTTCAAAGTAAACAAAAATTTCCAACTCAGTTTCATAACCAAACCCCAATGGTAAACACAATTGTAGCAAAATATAGCCTCATTCTGATCCTCTTCCGTTTTATTCAGAGACTTGAAGAAGATACCCCCAGATCCCTGTCAGTTCTTAATCATAACATCAACAGCCTTGAGTGGGTGGCTCAGAGGCAAATTTACGCCCACTCTCCATAACACAGTGCATTAGAACAAGCCCAGCTCTGGCTTTACATCCAACCAACCATATCAGAGTGAAGGGATTTAATCCTTTCTCCTTACTGCCTGGATAATCAGTGGATTCTGCACATTCTGATTAATGGGAATACAACACAGGGGACAGCCAGGCTGACTTTGAAAAGTGTCAACTATAAGAAGCAATACCAAATCCCATTATTCTCAGCACAATGTCATTGAATGAATATGCCATCAGAAATGTTTTTCAAAATTATTTTACCCCGTTCAAACTTGGAGCAACAGAAGTGTGAACTGCTGTGATGCTGAAAAGTAACCATGCCATGAGAAGAGGGCTTTGACAGTCTGATTTGCAAAGAAACAGATGAATCACTGCAATCTCAAAGAGCACAAAATTATCCTGTCATAACATTCTTGCCAATAATGAACTTGATGACAAGGACAAACATGTTAATGCATTCCCTGCAAATGATCACCAAACGTTGCTGGCCAGAATTGGAGGTGCACTGCAGGGTTTTTACAACAGATAACAGAAACACACAATGCAATCACATTACTTCTACCCAGAGGAAACACACAAAGAATTTACACAGTTCATATGAATCAGACAAGCCCAGCAGTTTGTAATTCAAAGAAGTATCTGCTCTATGAATGGTAACTATGATGAATGAGAAAGCCACATAAGAGTTTATTTCATATTTAATTCCAGGTTGCACCTGTCCCTTTTTGAATATTTTAAATTAAAAAATATAACCACAATTACATTTTCTATTAATAATGAATATAAGAAAAAAAATACATGTGGTTTATATAACCCTAATCCCCCTCCCTCCCCATCACCCTCCTCCCGCCTATACTATCCCTAACTCCTAAAAAGAAAAGAAGAGGAGATTATTAAAAATACATAGACAAATTCATATCAACCGCTGTGAAGCCAAAAATCACCACCAGGACAAGCTATTGAGAGCTCTAAATCTTCAAACCAACATATAGTAAATATGGGCTCCATATTTTGAAAAAAAAGTGATATTTATCACGTAAACTATAGGTTATTTTTTCAAGAGGAATACATGATCTCAACTCAGTATGCCATCTTTGCATTCCTTAATCCATATCCGATTTCCAAGTAATAGCTACACATTTCCTAGAAATAGCTACAGCTAATCGTAAAAATTCAATTTTATACATAGTTTATCTTAATTTTAAATTAACCATTTTAATATTCCCAAATAAAAATAACATCGGATCTAATGGGAGTTTTAACTTTAACATTTTCTCCAAAAATATTTTAACTTGTATCCAAAAAGGTTTAAACTTAGTACATTGCCAAGTCAAATGAAAAAAATGAACCTATCTTTCAACCACATCTAAAACTTAAATTTGATGATATTAAATTAAAATTTTTAAATTTTTCAAGGGTTAACTACAATTGATATAAAAATTCTATTGTACCAATATTTATTTTCCTATCTAAATCAATTTCCCATCTCAATCTTGATTTATGATTTGGTTTAGGTATTTTACTTTGAAGTATCTTTAATTCCTATAATATTAATATCTTGTCTTATTGTGCTAAAGGTTTGATTGCTAAAATAAACAAAGCTGGAGATAAAGGACATCCTTGTCTAGTTGATCTAGTTAATGACAAAGCAGAAGAAATTTGTCCATTAGTCACAACTTTAGCAGAAGCATTTTTAAATAAAGTTTTAATCTAGTTAATAAATACTAATCCAAATCCAAATTTTTCTAACACCTTAAATAAATAACTCCATTCTAATCTATCGTAAGCCTTTTTCAGCATCTAATGATAAAACCAATGCTGAATCTGATTTCTTCTGAGATATATGAATTAAACTAATTAATTTAGCAATATTGTCTGCAGAATGTCATTTTTTAAACAAAATCCGACTGATCCAAATGATTTAAATTCGGCAAATATTTAATCAGTCTATTCGCCAAAACTTTAGCTATAATTTTATAATCAACATTTGATAACATCTAAAATTGATCTACAGGATTCAGCTTTTAGTAAATATCTTTCTTAGGTATAACAATTATAATTGCATTTGAAAAAGATTGCGGTAAAGAATGGGTTTCCAATGCTTGTCTCAATACCTCCATTAAAGGAGGTATTAACAAATCTTTAAATTTCTTATAAAATTCTGATGAAAACCATCCTGCCCTGGAGATTTACCACTTTATATAGATTTAAGAGCATTAATGATTTCTTTAACTGTAAATGGGGAATCTCAATCTTTCTGATCTTGGCAATTTAAAGAAGGAATATGAATTTCAGATTAAAAAAAACTATTAATCTTAACCTCATCATTAATAAACAGAGATGTATATAGATTAGAATAAAATTCTCTAAAAGAATTATTTATATCTTGAGGTTTATAAGTAATTTTTGAATTATTTTAATAGCATTAATAATCTTTGAAGTTTGTTCTGTCTTCAATTGCCAGGCTAAAACCATATGCACTCTTTCCCCCAGTTTATAGTACCTTCTGTCTAATTCTCTCAACTAATTTCTCTGTTCTATAAGTTTGTATCGATCTGTAATAAATTTTCATATTTATTAAATCTATATTTTTCCTTTCAGATGAATATTTCTCTAAAACTACTATTTCTTTTTTTTCAATTTATCTACTTCTTTAAGATAATCTTTATTAATTTTAGTAGAACTTACTATTTGCTTCTAAAACATCCCTTAAAATAAATTTATTATCAACTGAATTAGTATTAATATCTAAATATACCTGAATTTAGTTTCTTATATAATTACAAAATCAACATTTCTCAATAACGAAGAATTAAACCTCCATCTATAAATTAATATTTTATTTCAGAACCTAAACATGAAATCAGTAGAGGTGAATGATCTGATAAAATCCTAGCTTTATGTTCTGCATATATAACTTGACCTTATAATTGAGCAGAAATTATACACAAATCTATTCTAGAATAAGAGTCAAACCTATAAGAATAAAATGAACAGTCCTTTTCTTCCGGAATTAATTTTCTCCAAATATCAACTAAATTCAAATTCTTCATCAAGGTTAATTTTTTTTGCAGTTTTTGTTCTAGTTATTGATTTTTGCAACTTATCCAATAATGGATCTAAACAACAATTAAAATCACCACCAATTATCACATTATCATTTGCTTCAGCAAGATAAAAAAAGGAATCCTGAATAAATTTTTTACCATCTACATTGGGTGGAAAAATATTCATAATCATCCAAAATGCTGAATAAGTTTGACAGTTTACTAAGACAAACCTCCACGCAGAATCAATAACAATAGATTGTATATTTAAAAGGTAATTTCTTATTAATTAAAATAGCAGCTCCTTTTGCCTTAGATGAAGCTATAACCTGACCTACCCATTCACTTTTTATTTTTTTATGTTCTTTTTCAGTTAAATGCATCTCTTGTAAAAAAGCAATATCAACTTTCAATTTTTTTAAAACAAGTTAAAATCATTTTTCTCTTAATTGTATTATTGAGCCCATTCACATAAAAGGTTAAAAAATTAAAATTATTTACCACAATATCACAAATTTAGAAGTACATAACTCTCGGTACTCATCTTGGCAGACCTCAGCTCCACAGCAGTTTCTAAGAATAAGTAACAAAAGAAAAAAGCAAAAAAACCTCTAAAAATAGAGAAAATATCCCCCCTCTCAAAATGTAGTGATATTTTTATATATATATAAATATATAAAAAAAGTACTATTTCCCTCTATTATATGGGAAGTGGCCTTCACCACTAAGTGGCACATGGCTATGGAAGGAGAAGGCAAAAAGTTTGCCACCCCCAGACAGAATATATAAAAGACATTCATAATTCTATCAAGTATGATAAGCTTCTTCAAGATCTTTGCTCACTTGACCGTCATCAATCTCAATCGATTCTTGGCACTCCAACATCTAACATCTATCTTGCAAGTTATTTTTGCTCAATTTTGGCTGCTGTAAAGAATGACTTTGAGTAGAGTCTTGTTTATTATCAGGCAATGAATTAATGAATTCAAAAACTTCATCCTCATCAGTAAAAAAACTGTGATTGATTTTCTCCAGAAAAGACTTTAAGTACAGTTGGATATCGGAAAGCAAATAGGATTATATTAACAAAAGACATACTCAAATCTGCATAGAAAAATACTCTATTATTTCCAATCATTAAGAGACCTTGCTGTTTTCTACCATTTTGGACCTCCAATCTTAATATCATTTTTTTATCTTGATAACGTAGGCATCTAATTAGAATATAGCATGGTACTTGTCCCAGAAATGTTTTTTTTTTCTCTGTTAGCTCTACGGGCTTTATCCAGTTCCAATCCATTCGGAAAATTTTCATGGCCCAAAATTTCAGGAATCAATTTTTGAAAAAATCTTCAGGCAGTCCAACAATTTTAACATTATTTCTATAACAATGATTCTCCAATACATCAATTTTCTGTAAAAGTTTCTTTCTTTGAACTTCCCAGACCGTAAAAGAACCTTCCATTTTATTAACTCTATCTTTACATTGTTCTACATCAAGGTGATGATCCTGAATATCTTCTTCAGTTTTCTGAACTTTAGCTTTAACTTTATCCATATCAACTTTAATAGAACTCATTTCACCTTTAAGATATTGAAATTGTGTTGTAGATTCAGATCTTGGAGAAATAAATTGCTGGGCCACTTGACTAGACAGTATTTTAATTTGTTCTGAAAGCATAGAAAATTTTTTAAAAATGGGGTCCACAGTCTGAGGTATAGTCTGTGAAACTTCAAACTTCCCTTCTTCCCTTCTTCCATACCTTGCATAGGTTGGGGCCCTTGTCCACAATATACTGATTCTGCTCCCTCCAATTCTTCTAACATTTCTTCCTTCCTCTTCTTCCTCAGTTGATGTTGAGATTGCTTTCAATTATCTTCAAGCCTAGACTGGCTCCGTTACCGTAGTGCACATGTGTGAAGTTTCACCCACCCGCAATTGGTTTTGCAATGGTAGTTCAAGGATCCTCTTCTGAACTCCAGTGCCATCTTCGCCAGCTCCCTGGAGAAGTGGCACTGGTGAAACGTTTACTTTAGCCGTTGCTGCTCGGGTCAATCTCTGAAGGAAAGGTGGCCCATTGGCAGGCTCAGTCGATAAGGTAGGCCCCGTTTCTTCAATCATACTGACCTCTTTTAACAGTTATTTTCTTTGCAGTTTGATCCTTTGATTTCTTTGTAGCCATTGTAGTTAAGTTCAGAACAAATCTCAACATCTTAATTTAAAAAAAACTTTTGGGTTTTAATTAATTCTGCTGGGAGCGGCATATTTTCACATCTCCGACCTACGCCATCACACAACGCCTCCCCCCCCCCCACCCACCCACCCAGGCTGCACCTGACCCTTGATAAATTTCAAAAATGGCAAATAACAAGGGAATCAATTCATCTTCAAGTGCAATATAACAGCATTATGGGAAGGTTTACATGGTCAATCAGCTGCAGATAATCAGAGCTTCAGGGGACAAGCAAACTGTCCATTCCTTCAATGTGCAGGACACCACTTCCAAAAAATCTTCCTTTTCACATGAAAGAATGAGGGTGATCGTGATGACCATTACTGCTCTGTGTGCCAGCTTTCGACAGCCCGTGAGGCAGTGGGACCCCTCTAGTTTATCTACACTGTCCAATACTTAATCAAAAACACAGGGTATAAAGTAAGGAAGAAGTAATCAACCCCATCTTCAGTGCCAGTTATCCTTTAGTCAACTCTGTGTGAGGCTGCACCAGTGGTCTCCAATTCTAATTTATGGGGCTTGATTGCCAATGACCTCCGCAAGCATTGGATTTAATCATCAGATATTTAGGGCAGTGAAATACAAGACCTGCAGACACTGGAATCATGAGTAAACAATGGTCATTTTTGTTCTGGAAGCAGTACCTTGAATGTACTACCTGTACTACACACTACACAGTGCTATCCCACCAGGTAATGATTAGATAATCTGAAATGGTTCGAGGGAGAAACACTGGAGAACACCCAGGAGAACTCTCCTGCACTCCTCAAAATAATGCAGCAGGATCTTTTATATCTACTCAGGGACAACAGAACCTCAGTTTAAAAGACAGCACTGTACTTTCTCAGTACCGGTGTTTTATTACCTGTGAAGTTAACTCTGGAATGCGGATCTGCAAAGCAATATTGCATCCACCGGAGGGGAAGATTAAAAGAGATGATATTCATAATTGACCCTCTATACAGCATCACTGAGCACCTAACCTCAGGCCTCGTGCTCTACTGTTGACCAATAACTACCCTACAAGCCTTTGGCATTTGATCTGCATGGGGAGGTGTGGTTAAGTCAGGTCTGTAATGACACCTCTGGGTATGCACAACTTCTGATCTGCATCCAGGATATGAGATAAACCTGGATTTAAACATTGCTCTGTGGTAACAGCACAGAGGCCTCTTGGCCTATCATATCCCCATCTCTTTCCCCACCTGTCCATGATTCTCCAGTTTTCTTTTGGCAATGTAAATGGAGGAAACTTTTGCAATAGTTTGCACCACAGGTGACCAAATCTACAGCCAAATCCATTCAATCCCAGTCTCTCCAGTTCCCAATCGACCCTCTACTGCTGCTCTCTAAGGGAGGGAATTGAATGGTGGTTATAAAGAACTAATTTTTTCAGCTATTTTGTCACAATGTATTCTATTCATTAAAAGTTGAAGGGAAGAAAATCACAAGGCTGTGAGGAAATGTCAAAAAGGTGGCACCTGTCCAGAATACCAAGCTTTCTGTGAGACTCGTCCTCTTAAAGGTTAATTTTTCTTTACACACTTTTAAACATTTTGCCAGTAGATGTATGCAACTAGAACTGCTCAGGTGAGAGGCCTGGCAATGGAGAAAATTTAAAAAAAATCATTTGTTAGTGTGTATGATTAATAGCTTTCTATAAATGGCCTGAAATTGCTGTGTTTGCACAGAGCATGGGGCCTTTTGCAACAGTTTCTTAATGGAAGCTTACTAAGGATGTCTGATGGATTTTAAACAACTGCTATCAACTGTACTATGGCGTCGTGAAGAAAGCATGTCAATGTCTCTACTTCCTCAGGAGTTTGCGGAGGTTTGGTATGAAACTAGAAACACTAGCAAATTTCTACAGCAGTGGCTCTCAACATTTTTCTTTCCACTCACATCCCACTTTAAGTAATCCCTCTGCCTTCGGTGCTCTGATATCAGTAAGGGATTGCTTAAAATGGGATGTGAGTGGGAAGGGAAGGTTGAGAATCACTGCTCTAGACCCAATTGTTATCAAAATATTTTGCTTGAGAAAAATAGTCATTGGTCCATTTCCTTTGGAGGTATGAAACCATGCACATAACGAGTCAATTAGGTACGATTAAAACAGTGGTTTTCAACCTTTTTTTTCCACCCACATAACATCTAAAGCAATCCTTTACTAATCACAGAGCACCAATGGCATAGGGAATACTTAAAGTGGTAAGTGAGTGGAATAAAAAAGGTTGAAAACCACTGGTCTACAGGATAGAGTCCACCCCTAAAGGGATAGGAGAAATTCTCTTTCACAATTCACCTTCAATTGCTGAGTTTAAACCCAGGTTTTTGTCAACTACTGCTACTAGGTATCTAGAATTGTCTCATGGGTTAGATCTGACCAGGCTCAACCACAAATCTGCCACTGCCATTTCTTTACGTGTGGGAATTATTCATGGATTTTTGGATTTCATGAGAACTACATCAGATAATGCCATCAAGGCATAATTTTCAATGAGACAACAAGCTTATTAAAAATAAGACCTAATCAGTCCTCTCCTCACCAACTCAATCCTGCTGATATCAAGTTTCAAGATTAAATCTCTGGGCTTGTAAATATTTGACACAGTTAAGCTTTACACCCAAGATGCCAGCAAAACCTCACCTGCAAATGGTAGGTCAGTGACTGAAGACCTGGATTGAAGGGAGGTGTGTTGAACAGTTTTTAACTCAGACAGTAGAGTTTTAGAGCTCACCTCTAGAAAGAGAGGCAGAAACTATTGCTGCTTTTGGGAAACTCCTGGATGAGTGCTTGAAACCTACAGGGTAAAGCAGGAAAGAGGGACTAGGATGAAAATAAAAAGAAAATTCTGGAAATACTTAGCTGGTCAAGGTGCATCTATGGGTAGGGAAATAAGAGTTAATGTTTCAGGGTCTCAGAATGGGTTGAGATAAAGGGTCTGTGACCTGAAATGTTAACTCTACTCCTCTTTCACAGATGCTGCAGACCTGATGAGTATTTTCTGCATTTTCTATTTTCATTGTAAATTTCCAGCATCTGCAGTTGTTTTGATTTTCACTAGCTTGAAAAGTTTGATTCCATGGTCACGGATGTGCCAAATGCGTTCCAAACTTCCACTTTTTTCTTTAAACTCAATAGTGCACTTTTAAGGAAGTGGTGATTCTTAATTTTTCTTTAATTATTCAGATAGTTGGGCATTCCACAATATGCCATTAACTCAAATCTGTCTGGAAATTAATTCCTAAAAAAATTGATTTTGTAATCCTGAAGCTCTGTTCCATTCAGACCCCTACAAACTGCTGAGCTTCCAGTACACAGAAAGAGTTAAATGAAAATCAAGAGCATTGAGGACAAAAGCAAAATGGCTCATGGGTACCGTACCTTCAGAGATGGTGGGGATGTTTGTGGCAGTGATGGTGGTTGTAGTGGGAATTGGGGTGGTGAGTACATCTAGATGGTAAAAAGGAAAAAAATAAATAAAAACACACATGAAATACACAACATTTTTCACATGAAATCACAAAAACTAAAGCAATGTTTACAAATGAAAGGTAAATACTAAGTTCTTGGTTCATCTGATGGCTTTCTCAACAGTTGTATCCTTGCTCCAACTCAGCATGCCTCACCTGTCCAACACTGGAGAACACAAGACCAACATTTCTGTGGGCTTCTAATAATTAGTTGAGAGGTAATACTTCAGCTCTATAAAACTCTGGTTAGACCACACTTGGAATATTGTGTTCAATTCTGGTCACCTCATTATAGGAAAGATGTGGAAGCTATGGAGAGGGTACAGAGGAGATTGACCATGATGTTGCCTGGATTGGAAAATGTCTTATGAGGAAAGGTTAACCTAGCTAGGGATTTTCTCTTTGGAGTGAAGATGGATATGAAGTGATTTTCTATAAGATTATGAGAGCCATAGATAAAATGGACAGCCAGCACTTTTTCCCCAGGGCAGCAGTAGCAAATACCAGAGTAGTGAATGTCTGGAATGCATCGCCATGGATGGAGGTGAAGGCTGGTACAATAGGGGCATTTAAAAGACTCTTAGATAGGCACATGGATGCAAGGGAAATAGAGGGTTATGGGTGTGAAGTATTTGAGAGGGCTTATATAGGTCGGCACAACATCGTGGGCCACAGGGCCTGTACTGTGCAGTAATGTTCTAATGACAAGCGGCAGGCAAGTGTCCGTAAGTAGTTTGTCAAAGAATATGACAGGATGCTCCAGTCATCTAAACCCGCATCGTGAGCAAACAAACTAGTGGATCGTTCAAGGTGACAAGTGGAGACAATGCTGATGCCTGTTGCACCCAGCTTCAAATGAAGAAAGAAACATTGATGAAAGATCATGTTTACACATTTACCACGAAGAGAAATTGAAGATATAATTTTTCCTGTTTTTTATTCTATTTTGCTGGAATTCCAGTGATCATAAAAGTTTAATTTCCATCACAATATAGTCGATGTAAACATTAATTCTGAAAAAAGGTGTCACAGGTTGGCTCTGTCTCTGAACAGTATCTTCAACCCTCCATTTACAAGGCAGCAGACACTCTTACCAACTGTTCAGGCAGCCGAATTCCCTCCACTCGCTCAATCAGAGTAAATTATTCCTCAGATTGACCTCTCCAATCTCCCATCAGTTGAAACCACCTTTCCAGTTTCACTCCTCCCACTGCTCCATCACCTCCTTCCCTACCACAGATTCAAAACGGGCTGCATCCAATCTCTCTTTTTTTTAAAGGACGGAATATATGAGTCGGCACAACATCGAGGGCCAAAGGGCCTGTACTGTGCTGTATTGTTCTATGTTCTCCAAGGAAAGGGCTTCCTCATACCAGAGCTTGGGACATTGAATTCCCAGTGGAGGACCCCCAGACAAAGCCCTCATTGGTCTGCTGTTACACATAGACTATTTAATGTCTTTCAACCACTTCTGACCGATTTAAGATAACAATTTTATTGGCAGTTCTACAGAGAGCAGAGAAGGGTCCCTGGCGTTACAGGATGAACTTCAGCCAGGCAAACCTGATTTATGGGAAGCCTCAATCTGCTTCAATGTTGTGCAACAATAAGACCAGCCACATATTGCCACTTTTAACTCAGCGTTGTGCAGTAAGGTGGAACAGCATCAGAACTGCATGAAATACTTCCTTAAATTAGGATTGACAAATCGAAGTTGAAGGTAATCAGTAATAGTCCACTCTTTCCTTTTGGCCAATCAGCTGTCATCTTTTGCAACCTCATTCTTAGTATAAATGTCAAAAACTTCTCCAACAGATACTAAGGGTATAGCTAAATATTTGAAATTTCAAGTTTAAAATAACATCCCAAATTTGCTTGAGCTTCTGATGGTTTTACAGCAGCAATTACAAACCTCTCACAGGGTGTGATGGTTCCTGGCACATTTCCTGTCCCCAGTAATGGCATGATCATCGGCGAAACATCTCCCACCACCTCCCACCAGATCACAGGATATTACTTGTACAGTTGTTGAAAAAGCCACCATCTGATTCTGAACAAAATGCTACTACACAAATGCAGGGGGGGGCATCTTTGATCTACAACAGCAAAACAAAATCATGATATTCAAACAAAGAAAAATAAAAGTGATAATAGCCACACAGCAAGAGTTAGAGCAAGGAAGAAGAAAATTCATGAAACGGTCAGTTTTCCCAGTTTGTAAATTTAAATGTCTTTTCCCGAGGCTGTAACATTTGCCAGAGTACAAGATGCATCAAGCTCGTTCTATCCAACAAGGATCAAGAAATTCAAATAATCAACTGCCCTTGCAACCACTTCTATCTTCAAAGTAAACACAACTTTAAATCGTTGGCATTACATTGTCAGGTTGGAAAGCTTTAAAATAGAAGCTTGTTGCAGGCTGATTTCATCTGTTCAACAAATTTTTTCATAAGGGAAAGCAACGAAACAAGAAAGAAAACCTCAATGGTGTAGAAATGCATTTAGGAAATAAATGCATAAACCAACAAACAAAAACATATTGCCAGCTTTATCCATTTAAACGGAAACTCCTGTGTGAGCTATTAGTTTGTGGAAATGATGGAATCAGAGGTCTGCAACGGTACACAGCTGTAGGGTTAACACTTAAAAAAAATCCTTATGCTAAATGTATGTCGAGTGTTAGTACTCTTCCTTCAAACCAAAATTATGTTCTATATGATACTTCAATTGCTGTGAAATGAAAATATCTTTTTGAGTGAATGGCTAGAAATAAACTGTCCTTAATAGACAACTTTTAAATAATAGTGGTGGTTCTCTGTCAATTAAAAGAAAATGTTTTCTCTTTGAAAGAATCTATAAATTTATTCTGTAGGTACAGCAGGTTAGTGTGTTTTGAAAACATTAAATTGGATTAATAATTATCCTTACAATATGTCCACGGCAATAGATAATCATGATTAATACAAAGTGGAATTAAAAAGGTTGGATTTAATCAGCTATCTTTCGAGTGCATCCAATTTATTTTTAGGCTGTCCCATTTCAAAGATGCAAAGGTGTTAATAAGAATAATTTACATTATTGATATTTTTACATTTGTTTAAATAGCAAACACTAATTGCGCTGGGAGAGTTGGTCTGGGGCTGCTGTGTCTGACAGCACAAAGGAGCTGGTAACATACACAAATGAAGCTGGAGAACCATTGGGTTAATGATCATCTTGCTGCCAATAGTAATCTAGCTTGCTCACTCTCTTGGCTCAGCAACTCTTCCAAGCCAGTGATCTTGACAATCATTAAAAAAATTATACCAGCACAAAGTCAGGAACAATGGAGCACTGCAGTTCATTCCTTCTCGTGTTGTTTTTTCCTCAGGAAATGGATTTGAATGGGTAGCCATTATGGTTCGGGATCGATCTGAATATAGACTCAGCACAGAAACTGGACCTTCACCCTGCATCCATATTGACCATCGACCCTACCCTCATTCTATATTTTATTCTCAACTCCCCACTGGTCTAGGCAGTGGTAGAAAATTATAGTAGCTGATGCACTCACTAATCCTTTGGGAAGTGGGAGGAAACCAGAGCACAAGGGGACCCATGCAATTGCAGGGAGATCGTGCACACTTCAGACAGCAGGAGGTCAGGACTGAACCCGATTCTTTAGCACCTCAAAGAGCAGCTTCACTATCTGAATCACTGTGTCACACTGTCAAGGAGGCCAACAGTTCTCTGCAGCTGAGGAGATTGAATTCATATCTTAAATCTCTCGTGGCATTAAACGTATTGTTCTTTTGAATTCTGATTGCTACGCTAGGTTTAGTTCACCCTCAGAACAATCAATATGGGCTAGGGCTGAGTACGGGTTCCAAGTCAATCCTCAAAGATCAGGAAAACACTAAAAAGATAAAAAGTAAACTACCAGCTCATTGAAAGGCAGTGGTACTCATGATAAAACTACAGAGCAGGTGGGTGCTGACATAATTGGCAAACTCAGCTTGCAAACTCGCTTTAGTGGGGAAATGAGACCTTGGTTTGAAATGCCTTGCAGCATTTTATCAGCCAACGATGAATCGAACTCCATGCTTCCTACAAAAAATAATGGCAGAAGTCTGGACAATTTTAATGTGACCTCACTTGCACATAGGGTGGGCATTTACATTGTGTACAGGCATTCTGTGGAAGGGGCATCACTGAACAGACAGACAGCCTGTGGAAGGGAAATTATTCATTGCCAGAATTGTCTGTCGGACAACAGAACAAAACAGTTTATTTTTAACTGGAATGAACTGCTGTTGGAATATAGAATCTGTAAAAACCAAATGAACTCATAATCATATTAGTCAATAAATTCCCAGTAACGAAACAAAAAGACTCATTTGAGAAATGGGAAAGTTTGAAACAAACCATGTTGTGTAGTTGGATCTGTTCGTCTCAAGGGTTACACTGCCGGTTTAAGGTGCCCAGTGAAGCAGATTGCAATGTGATGCACGGCTCAATTCAAAATGTTCTCTAGTTTCCTCCTCAGTTAGAGATCAGAGCAGGAAAAATGTCACCAATGATCAATCTGACAGCAGCCAGCTGTTCATGAAGCGCTGTAAAGTTTATTCTGGAAATAGCCATTTTCTGGAGCAATATTTCCCAGTTTATTTCTGTACTTTTCATAAGGGAGCACCTCTACAAGGAGAGTTCATTCACACAACATGGTGCAGTAATGGGCTCATCTGAATCAGACACACTAAAAGCCATGATGCTAAGTTGCAGGAATGCCACTGGGGTAGTCAATTACTGGCTGGCATTGTTCACGGGGAGAAGGCAATTAAGGATGAACACTCTCCTATTTTGTCAGTTTCATTTTTTTTTAAAACCCACAATGGAACTCTTCTCAGGATTTTGGGTGTCTCCTTTGTCAGCAGCAGATTTTGGGGGTGAGCGTACTTGAGCACATTTCCAGCTGCTTTTTTTCCATGGTGATCAGACGGAGGAGAGGGGTGGTGAGGAAAACAGGAAACAAACACTTCCAAGTTCTGTCTCCCCCTTTATCAACAAGTCACATCAAAACTTTTCCTTGCCTGAGAGTGGCCACTCTATCCAGAGAAAGAAGTTGAAAGGCAACTGAGGTCATCCCACACTGGATAACTGAGGCTATTACATCAGAGAGCACATCTCATCACTTCAGTGAGAGACTTATGCACAAAAGCCACGTTATTGCCTGCTCAAGTTTAAAAAAAAAAGTAAAATTTACCTTTTATGCAAAGGATGGCAAAGACGGATCGCGCAGTCCTTTTATGTAGCCCAGAGCAGCACGCTGGGTTCCCAGGGCATATGGGGGTGGGATGTGTAGAATAGCAGCGGCTGCCCTGTGACAGCCCTGCTGCCTGCTGGCACCCCTTCCCCTCCTGCTGCTTGACAGCACCCCTGTCCCCCTGCCTGACAGCCCTGCCACCCGGCTTCCTACCTCCTCCATTCCCCTCTCTCCCTCTTCTATTCCCCCTTCTTCTTGCCCATCTCCCCCTATCAGCCCCGGATCAATTCCACTGCCCTGCTGCCTGAGCCCTGTCAGGAGCGGGTGGCGTGAGGGAGTGCAGCCTGACAGCTCCACCGGCCGCTCTGTGACAGTGCAGCAGGGCAACTGGGCCAATCATCTTAACTTCCTGTTCGGACTCACTTTCAGCAGCGACCCTCCTAGGCGGAGGGAACGTGGAGCTAGTTGGACCAGCCAATCCTCCTTTGGCCCTTTTATGGAGGTAAATGGAGTGATTTAAAGGCAGAGGAAACCTGTCTTTACAAACGCTAATTTTCATTATAAAAGGACCTACTGTGAGCTGATGGATAAATATTCCATCACCAGGATGGCACTAGGATTATCTCAGTATTTAGCTCCATGTCTGAGTTAAGCTCCATGAAGTGCCTTGGAGCATTTTGCTGCATTAATGGCTCTATATAAATGCAGGTTGTTTTGTCAAATACTGCAGTAGGCTCACACCCCATTCTTCCAGCACCAAGCTATTTTTTAGTTTAAGAATTCCTGCATTGCTGAGCAGTCTGTCTTCAGGGCTTTCTTGACTGACATCACCCCAGAGGATCCACCATTGAGTTTGTTGAAGGAAACAGATGGGATTCAGGCCCACAATAAAGAGTATTGCTTTTTACAAAGCATTTCTTTCAAAAATGAATCCCACGGAGGTGATCTAACAGGACACATCCTCTTTGTACTCACTTATAAAATTACCCTTGCCTCAAATTGATATGTATTCTTTATGTCTGCTGCATTTGGTTTTGACATGACAGTTTTCAGAGAGACTTCCAGCATTGTTGCAGGGGGATTTTTCAACATGCTATGGATGGGAAACAGTGAGTGGGATTATGCCATTCACATGGAATCACAATGTAAACATGCACATTACTCATGCAATTCATATATACACAATAGGTTTCATGGGCACAGATTATTATATACCACTTCATTTTTGTTTCAGAACGTGGGAATAGTCCGAGGGATTTTGGAAGTAAAGAAAATTAGCAACTACTTTAGGCCTCTTTTGAGATTGTGTTAATGCATCACAAGATGCAAATTGAAAGTAGTGGTGTAACATTCACAAGGACAGGTATCGGGCGATTCCTGAGACGGTCAAATGCATCTGCCACCATTGGGGCCAATCTAACTTTCTCAGCTGGCTCAGGGCCATTTCATTCCAGGTGGAAGGAAGAAGGAGATGACTGTAATGAGCGGTCAGCATCTACTTTCCAAAGGGAGATAGGAAGCAGGTGGCAAAGCAGCATTAGCTAGTGACATGAACTGCCTTATTCTAGATCAAAGGCAAGAAGAGACAGAGGGAGGAGATAATGCCTGAAATATTACTTGAGATCTAATTTGAATAAACAGATAAAATTTAACTTCAATGCACCCAAAGGAATTTCTTTCTTTCTTTCTGCTGTGATGGGGATGTGGAAGGAGATGTGAAATTGATCTCACAGGTCATTCCCAAATCAAACTGGATGTCATCAAAATCAGACAGGCTAAATTCAGTCTTGCTGTATGGTTTCAAACAGATCTTGTGCACTGCTGTGGGTCACTAATCCTTGCACCAAACTACAGCAGCCGCATCTCCAAAAGAGATGCCAATATCTGCAATAGGTGAAGAAGGATTAATTAAACTTTCAGCTTTTTGACACAGAACCTGCGATGACAAGGAAGTTTTAAAATGTTAAAAGCCACATGCATCCTCAGATGTTAAAATTCAGTGGTATACAAAGCTCTGGCTTGCACACTGTAACCACACACAACATTGAGCAGTGCAGCAGGATTAATCATTCATAAATAAAAGGATGCCGAAACATTTCCAATGCTAAAGAACTATCATTTACACTAATTCTGTTGCCTTTTGTCCTTACTTGCCTTACATTGATATGACAAAATACACATTCATCATGCAAGCTGCTATTAGCACATGACTGCCAGTAGATGTTATGGCCAAATATTTACAGCTGACAGCAAGAGTGAGCAAGTTATACATACCGTAGACATATAAGAGATAGTCATCGTATGATTCTCCAATATCATTGAACGCCTTGCAGCGATACGTTCCATTGTCAGATTTATTTAGGGATTCGAGGACTAAGTTCTCGACAGACACATTGGCCCGTTCAGGCATTTTCTCATCTAATCTCTGCCACATCAGTGCGGGTCTGTGGAGCAACATTTGTAAGACTGAGATTTTGAAAGCACGTGCTGAAGATCAATAAGCACAAAACAATCAACCAGACAAATTCAGTGGGTCAGGCAGCATCTATGGAAGGAAATGGGCAATGGTGTTTTGGGTCCAGACTCTGCATCTCGGCTGCAGAGCAATGTATCATTCTGCTGAGGAGCAAAGGCTGCAAGCTTAAATGCATTTTAACAATATTGTTTTGGGAATATCGACACTCTGATGCAGGACAGTATCCATCCCCTCTCCAACCTCTCAACCTGAGTGGAGTGCTGGCCTATTTCAGCAGATGGTTAAGGCAGTTAGAATCCCCTCTCTGCCTAGTCAGCAGCTTCCTACCTGTAGGATGTGAATGAACAATGTGGAGCTGGGTGGAGTCAGCAAGTCAGGCAGTACTTGTGGTGACAAATGGTCAGCCAACATTTTGGATTGGGACCCTTTATTGAGATCCTTGAGTCTGACCCAACCATATACTTCTGTGTGATCCGTGCGGCTGCACGTGCATTGGTATGCTATCATAACATCTGCAGGAAGCAGGGAATACTTCTGGGGTGAAGTTGCAGCTGTAAGGTTGTAAAAAGCCCAGCCAATTTGCACCAACTGCTCTGTCACAATAATTGGCCTTTTCTCAGAATAATACCAATTAATTTGTCCATGACTTAACTTTCCCTGGCTTCATTAGAAAAGTGTCCTGCATCTTTCACAACAGCTTCATTGTTCTCATCCAAGAGACTTTACCCTCAGCCGAATAGTAATCCCTCAGCAGCAGCCTGGAATCTTCTGCCTGAATTGATAATCTGGAGACCTGAGTCCAAATCCTATGAGATAGCTGTGGAACTACAGTTCACCACAAATTAATGGTTAATAATGATGAGAAACTGGATTGTTGTGAACACCCCTCTGCTGCATTCAGGTCCTTTGGGGAAGGAACATGCTGTCTTGATCCACATGAGACTCTAAGACCCAACAACTCAGAGACAAATAGAAAGTATATACAGGTACACGATCCTTTATCAGGACTTCTAAAATCCGGAAAGCTCCAAAATCCGGTAAGTGGGGAGAGAGGCGCCCGGCACTTGGGGGAGGTAGTCGAGCGACCGGCACATGGGGGAGGCGGCCAGCACTTGGGGGTGGCAGCCGAGGGATGGGCGCTTGGGGGAGGCAGCCGAGTGACTGGAAGGGGGTGGGGGCAGCACAATTCGGGTGGCCTTTCCGAAATCCAGAAAAATCCGAAATTTGGAACACTGAAGGTTCCGGATAAAGGATCGTGTACCTGTACTGTATTTTCACTCATATAATGTGCACACGCATATAACGTGCAGAAAATCATAAATTGTGTAAAAGATACTTCCATATAATACACATATACCGCACAGGTGCAGTATTTTAAATTCCAGCTGGTATGAGACGAAGCACATACCAGAATCTGACACAATTAATATTTTGCAATTAACACCCAATCATCTTTCCCCAAAGGTGTCAATCACCCATTATATAGACGATATCCTGCTGCAACACATTAACAAGCTTTGGAGAGGAATCAATCAAATAGATTGAATACAGACTTCAGAGTTAAGCAGGATTTTAATTCTAATT
This sequence comes from Narcine bancroftii, assembly GCF_036971445.1. Lineage (NCBI taxonomy): Eukaryota > Metazoa > Chordata > Chondrichthyes > Torpediniformes > Narcinidae > Narcine > Narcine bancroftii. Next base: position 131,297,440 of record NC_091476.1, read on the forward strand.
TTGTCTCAAATCAGAGGCACTGATATGTTAATCTCCTTCCTCATGGACAGGTCTGGGCGATTTAGTACAGGGCCCGAGCCAGAATGTCCTGCTTGTAGAATTACCATGGCATTCAGTACAAAGAGATATTCCCAAGGTCAAAATTTCCCATGGCCCCTATAAATTGTGTACGTTCTTTCATTGCCGTTATTGCATTCCCATGCTTGCTATAATATTTGCATGCTCGCTATAAATTGCCAGCATGTCTTTCCCATGACCGCTATAAATTATGCATGTTCTTTCAATGCCACTATTCTATTCCCACACCCGTTATAAATTGCCAGATTGACTTTTCCACACCCGCTATTAATTGTGTGCAATCTTTCAATATATAAAAATATTCTCATATAACACACACACATGTAACACACGGGGTGGGGGGGTGGTGTATGGTTTGTAAAATACGTGTAAAACGCGCACATCATATATGTAAAAATACGGTACAGCACTCCCAGATTTGGTTGGATCAGTAAAATGAATAACTCAATATTTTCAGAGTGGAATTTTAACCCACATTCTTTTGACATACACAGAAATGGTACTTGATTGTTAACAATATTAGCTTCAGGTTAATGGAAGGTCTCTGAGACAGTCAACCTTCAAGATCCTCAGGCTATCTATTCACCATGACCAAATAGCCTTCTGTGACCTGGTAGTTTCTGTGAATCCACTGTCCTGCTGACTGAGGGTCTCTTCAAAGGATCTACCATGTTGTCAAAATTGTTACAGGCAAATTAAAATAGTAAAGAGAATTAGATTAAGGTTTTAGTAAGGTTCATGGATTATTGGAGCAATAAACACTTTATTAGGGGCACGCAGTAGGTCTCCAGTCAAAGTTCCCACTTCCCACTTAGACCGAACAGGAGTCTGTGAGGCTGTGGGAGTGCTGGAGGTGAATGCATGGACACCCAGTGCCTCTGATGGAACTCTCTTTCGCTTCTCTTTCTCTCGTACTGTAAGGGTTGCCAGGCAATACTGATGACGATTCTGTCTGCCTTAAGGCAGGCAAAGGTTAAAGTATATCATGTATGTTAAATTTTTGATGTATTATTTTATGACAATTAAAGGAACTTTGGAAAAAAAGAACCTTGAAACTGTCTGTATGTTGGAAAGAGGAGGTCATTTCACCCACCAGCTGGTTCTGTTATTTGATTGATCATGGCCGTGTGCTTCAGTAAACAAACTGCTGAACGAATGCAGTGAGTGAGTAGTGAAAAGATTCTGCTTGACCCATTGAAGTTTGTCTTCTGCTCCCAGTTCCAGAATCTGCAGTCGCTGTGTCTCCCTGGTTCAACACATTCACTCCATTTCCCAACATTTTGTTACCAATCACATGGGACCTTTTAGTGGCCCATCAATGGGTTAGTCGTGTGGAAAAACAAAAGCCTCATAGGTTTGGAGTGAGTACTCACTGTGGTTTCCCATTGGCTATGCAGGTCAGCGCCAGAGTATCACCTTCCCTCGTTGGACCCTGTGGATAGCTTACTGTAACTTGCACCTGGGGCTTATCTGAGGGGGAATAAGAGGCACAATTCAGTTCACTTTCTGAACAAAATTTCACCCCAGATCTTACAGGGTCAATGCATAGTTCAGACACTCCAGTGATCCTACACTTGGGCTCGCCCACCACAATGGCAACATCCTGATTCGAGACCCTCCCCAGACATGGTTTTTATTCTGTAAATCAGACCAGTGAAAAGGTGAATAAAGATTGATGTCACTGATCCTCAGTGAGTGGAAGGCAAGGCACTGGAATGGCTGGGTTTGTTTTCCACAGAGTGGGAGAGGAAAAGAGAGGTCTGTACCTAAAATTACAGGAGGCATAGCATAGTAAATCTCTCCCCACAAAATTAGAGGGCATACATTAAGGATAAGGAGTAAGAGTTATAGAGGAAGATATTTTTGGGTGAGGGCGGGGAGAATCTGGAACGCTCAGCCCAAAGAGCTGGTGGAGGCAAGTCGTCTCTATATTGAACCAGCAAAGCAGTGCTGGGTACAGCCACAGATCAATGTGTATGGGTACTGGATGATCACACAGTGAGAAGCCAAGGGCCCTCTGTACTACATGAGGCTAACCATGGGATTCAAGCGAAGTCTACTTGTCTGAGGAACAAAGTCCGCAACACAACTGAAGGAGGCAAGACCAAGCTCCCCAACCTCCCTTCAATTTTAAAATAACCTCTCTTGTCAAGTGTTCAGTTTAGAGTCCATTGTTCTATTTTAAGCAGTGGAGACTTTTTAATGTACAACTTTTGATGCTGAAATATATTTAATTAAGTTGTAGAATTGTTCACCACAGGAACAGGCTCTTTAGCCCATCATCAATGTGTAGTGCAGGAATAGGCCTTTTGGCCCATCATTCGCGTGCAGCAGAGGAACAGGCTCTTCCCCTACTGTCAATGAGTTGCACAGGAATAGGCTGTTTGGCCCATCATCCATGCTGACCATGATCCCATTTTCCTGGATTACACCTATATCTCTCTCACTCTTTCTTATCCAGTGACCTATTCAAGTGCCTCTTAAATGCTGTTGATTCATAGTAATGCAAATGGAAACAGGGTCTTTGTTTGGCTCATCATCCATGCTGACCATGGATGATGACCATTAGGACCACGTTTGGCTCGAATCCCTCTAAATCTCTCCTACCCATGTACTTGCCTCAATGTTTTTAAACATCGTCATTGTAGCTGACTCTAATACCTCACCAGGCAGCTCAATCTATGCACCCAATATCTGTGTGAAAAACTTAAGCCGCTGCCTTCTCATTTTAAACTCCCCTGGAGAAAATGACTATGACCGTCCACTCTATCCATGCACTTATTACATTTTTCCTATGGCTGGTGACCAGAACTGCACACAATATTCGAAGCTCCAATCTGGCCAGGCAAGTGAAGGGAATGAAAATGAAGATCTGTAGGGAGATAGTAGATATTTGTGATAAGCACAGGGTTGTAATTATGGGAGATTTTAATTTTCCACATATAGATTGGGAAACACATTCTGTGAAAGGACTGGATAGGTTAGAGTTTGTGAAATGTGTGCAAGATAGTTTTTTACAACAATATGTAGAGGTGCCGACCAGAGAAGGAGCAGTGTTAGATCTACTGTTGGCAAATGGGATGGGTCAAGTGACGGAGGTTAGTGTTGGCGAGCACTTCGGGTCCAGTGATCATAATGCCATCAGCTTCAATGTCATTATGGAAAGAGAGAAATCAGGGCCAAGGATTGAGGTTTTTGATTGGGGAAAAGCTAGATTTGAGGAGATGCGAAAGGACTTGCAGGGTGTGCATTGTTTTATGGGCAGGATGTAGTAGAGAGATGGAAGTCTTTTAAAGATCAGATTTTGAGAGTGCAAAAGCTTTATGTTCCTGTTAGGTTAAAAGGAGGGGCAAAAGGTTTGAGAGAGCCGTGGTTTTCAAGGAATATTGGAAACTTGGTTCGAAGAAAAAGGGAGGTGTACATTAGATATAAGAAGCATGGAGTTAAGGAGATGTTTGAAAGATACATTGAATGTAAGAGGAATCTTAAGAGAGGAATTAGGAAAGCTAAAAGAAGGTACGAGAAAACTATGGCAAGCAGGGTGAAAACTAATCCAAAAGAGTTCTACAAATATGTTAATGGTAAGAGGAAAGCTAGAGACAAAATTGGTCCCTTAGAAAATCAGAGCGGAAAACTGTGTGTAGAGCCTAGAGAAATGGGGGAGATATTGAACAGTTTCTTTTCTTCGGTATTCACTAAGGAGAAGGATATTGGGAGATGTGAGATAAAAAAAGCAAATTGGGTAAATATGGGGAATATAGAGATTACAAAAGGTGTAGTTTTAAGGCTTTTGAAGAATATAAAGGTGGATAAGTCTCCGGGACCAGACGGGATCTTCCCCAGGACATTGAGAGAAGTGAAGGAGGAAATAGCAGAGGCTCTGGCGGTAATTTACCAAATGTCATTAGATATGGGGATAGTTCCGGAGGATTGGCGCATTGCGCATGTGGTTCCGTTATTTAAAAAGGGTTCAAGGAGGAAGCCTGGCAACTATCGGCCTGTAAGTTTGACGTCTGTGGTAGGTAAATTAATGGAGAAAATTCTTAGAGATAGTACTTATAAACATCTGGATAGACAGGGTCCGATCAGGAGCACTCAACATGGATTTGTGGGAGGAAGGTCATGTTTGACCAATCTGATTGAATTTTTTGAAGAGGTGACTAGGAATGTGGATGAGTGGATGTTGTCTATATGGACTTCAGTAAGGCCTTCAATAAGGTACCACATGGAAGGTTAGTTAGGAAGGTGCAGTCTTTAGGTATAAATTTTAAGATAGTCAAATGGATTGAACATTGGCTGAAAGGGAGAGGCCAGAGAGTGGTAGTGGATAATTGTCTGTCAGGTTCCCTGAAGGTAGAAACTCACGTGAATAGGGTGGTGAAGAAGGCTTTTAGTATGCTGGCCTTTATCAATCATTGCATGGAATATAGGAGTTGGGAGGTGATGTTGAGATTGTATAAGACGTTGGTGCGGCCTAATTTGGAGTTCTGTGTGCAGTTCTGGTCGCCTAATTATAGGAAGGATATAAACAGAGTGGAGAGAGTGCAGAGAAGGTTTACCAGAATGTTACCTGGGTTTAAGCATCTAGAGTATAGAGAGAGATTGGACAGATTAGGTCTTTATTCTTTGGAGCGTAGAAGGTTGAGAGGGGATTTGATAGAAGTATTTAAGGTTATGAAAGGGATAGACAGAGTGAATGTGGATAGACTATTTCTGTTAAGAGGAGGAAAGATTAAAACAAGAGGACATGAGTTAAGAATTAAGGGGCAGAGGTTTAGAGGTAACATGAGGGGGGAACTTCTTTACTCAGAGAGTGGTAGCCGTGTGGAATGATCTTCCGGGAAAAATAGTGGCGGCGGAGTCAATTGTATTATTTAAGAAAAGGTTGGACAGGTATATGGATGAGAAGAAGATGGAGGGTTATGGGCATTGTGCAGGGAGGTGGGACTAGAAAGGGGTGTTTGGTTCAGTGCGGACTAGAAGGGCCTAATGGCCTGTTTCCGTGCTGTAATTGTTATGTTATGTTATGTTATACTCTCACGCTCAATTTGATACATAGAGGTATTCTGCAGACACTTAATTTTCTTAGGGAGAGACTGAATACAGAATCAGCAAGCACAAATAGCCTGCAATCAATATAGGTGCAAGCAAAGCTCAGTAATCTTCCAGCAACCTTGCCGCAGCTACTGAAAAACTTTATAAAACACCAGAGTTTCAACAATTTCTCCTACCCCTACAGATGCTGCATGACCTGCTGAGTTGTTCCAGCAGATTTCTGTTTGATACTTCAGTCTCCTTCATTCCAGGGAAAACAGTCCCAGCCTATCAAATCTCTCCTTTCTAGCAAAGCCCTCCACTCCAGGGGACAACCTGCTGAATCTCTTCTGCACTCTCTCCATTGTTACCACATCCTTCCTGTAGTGTGCTGACCAGAACAGAAATGTAGCCCACTGAATTTTTTGTACTGTGAAAAATGACATCCCTCTTATACTCAATGCCTGGGCCTGAACCAAGTACTTTCATCAGTATCCCTTCACCTTTATCACCAATTTCAGGGCCCCATGGACTTGAGCTCTCAAATTCCTCTGAACATCAGTTCTCCCGAGGTCCCTCTCATATTTTTTCAATGCCCTTATAGTATTTGATGTCTGAAAATTCATAATCTCACACTTACCTGGATTAAACTCCATCTGTTATGTCCGACTTCCCCATTGACCCATGTCACTCTGCATCCTTCTTCACCATCTGACACTCTAACCAAT